>NW_025744334.1:33104-34800 GCF_021292245.1 Micropterus dolomieu
AAAGGACATTTTTCCTCATAACTACGCACCACTACATCACACCTGGGGGCTTGGACCCTGCTTACAACTGCTTGCAGTTCTAGTTATTATTATTATTATTATTTCCTCTTCATCTTCTACAGACGCATTTAATGTAGTGACGGGTGTCTACACTGCCAGAATTACACAAGCTGGATAAGAACGCTGTGATGACGAAACGCGCTCTGTAGCGCTGTTTGTCCATTGTCGACTATTGTAGAAACATGACGACACAATACTGCGACCTCCATAGAAGGGGGTGCCCACGGTTATGTAGATATAAATGGCTCATTCTAAAGTAATAAAAACATAATGGTTCATTATTTAAGGTCTTCACACACCACTGAAAACATAGTTATAGATATTATATAGCATTTCCTTTTGCATTAGAGGGAATGGAGCGCAGCCATGAAAGTGTGGGACCACAGTTAGCGCGAGTCCTATACTGCGCTGTGATTGGCCAGCTGTGTATTCGGGGCGTGGCTTAGCGAAGGGTCAATTACGAACAATAGGCAGTTAAATAAAAAAAATTCAACTTCTAGTAAAAAACTGTGAGAATTGGGTGGGCCGAGGGGCTGCAAGTATTTGAGTTGCTCTTCCCCTAACCCGTACGATGTGTGTGAAGTCCTTTATATACAGTCTATGGTGTAATCTAGTGATTTGACTTCAGATGTGTTGACAGTCCTGCAGAACTGTTCGGCTCAACAAAAGCCAGCAACAAATACTCCAGTTCAACTAACGTTACATACAGTCTTAAGTATCAGCCTCACACAACACCGTTCATAAAGGTGTCTCTGTCCCATCCATCAAGCACATTTTGGAACCCAGACACCCTCCTACACACGTCAAAGGTAACGTGGAGTAAAGTCCTTCGGGATCAGGGTTCAATGTCGCATTACTTCCTTGCATTAAGCATGGATAACTTTGCTAAGAGGCAAGTGTGAGGGAGACGAGGAGACAAATCGGCATCCTATGTGTCTGGAACATTTAACGTTACCAGACAGATGACTGAGCAAACTTACTTATGAACGAATCAAGCCTACTGAGCAGCTCCATTCCATCTCTGATTATACCAATACAGATTATGAGCCTGCTAATAACCATAAACAGTCAAGTCAGGTCACACAATGCTATCCTACTAATAGGCTGTAAAGTTCAGCGATTGACGAGCTAGCAGAACAGTTACAGACAGACATGCTAACTGACCTGACCTGGCTAACGTTACTTCTGTTTACCGGCTGCTTCACAGAGTTAACGGTAACTCAGCCTGTTCTACATCAGTGGTAGATAGACATGTCACTCAACACCGTAAAAACGCGTTCATTAAAATGATTTTGCCCTTAAAACACTTACATTGGGCTCCTTGCTCGCCATGCTGCTGTACGTCACACTCCAAGGTCGCGACAGCCCCTCCCCGGACCGCAAAGTCTACTGGGACATGTAGTTCGACAGCATGGGCGCTTCTCTTTCTGTGGATTAAACACTAATCCCACGTATTTTATTATTAGGGGTCCAAACCCGAATGGGGCTGGGAACCCGCGAATGCAAGGCATCGAGCTGGGAACCCTATTGTTTTCGCTCGGATTTTAATTTTTTTATTTATTTATTGTTCCCTGCATTTTCGCCTAATTCCACAACTGCAGCCTAGACGGTAAGTGCTAGGGACGCGAAACTCACA
>NW_025744334.1:34900-40196 GCF_021292245.1 Micropterus dolomieu
ATTATTATTTCCTCTTCATCTTCTACAGACGCATTTAATGTAGTGACGGGTGTCTACACTGCCAGAATTACACAAGCTGGATAAGAACGCTGTGATGACGAAACGCGCTCTGTAGCGCTGTTTGTCCATTGTCGACTATTGTAGAAACATGACGACACAATACTGCGACCTCCATAGAAGGGGGTGCCCACGGTTATGTAGATATAAATGGCTCATTCTAAAGTAATAAAAACATAATGGTTCATTATTTAAGGTCTTCACACACCACTGAAAACATAGTTATAGATATTATATAGCATTTCCTTTTGCATTAGAGGGAATGGAGCGCAGCCATGAAAGTGTGGGACCACAGTTAGCGCGAGTCCTATACTGCGCTGTGATTGGCCAGCTGTGTATTCGGGGCGTGGCTTAGCGAAGGGTCAATTACGAACAATAGGCAGTTAAATAAAAAAAATTCAACTTCTAGTAAAAAACTGTGAGAATTGGGTGGGCCGAGGGGCTGCAAGTATTTGAGTTGCTCTTCCCCTAACCCGTACGATGTGTGTGAAGTCCTTTATATACAGTCTATGGTGTAATCTAGTGATTTGACTTCAGATGTGTTGACAGTCCTGCAGAACTGTTCGGCTCAACAAAAGCCAGCAACAAATACTCCAGTTCAACTAACGTTACATACAGTCTTAAGTATCAGCCTCACACAACACCGTTCATAAAGGTGTCTCTGTCCCATCCATCAAGCACATTTTGGAACCCAGACACCCTCCTACACACGTCAAAGGTAACGTGGAGTAAAGTCCTTCGGGATCAGGGTTCAATGTCGCATTACTTCCTTGCATTAAGCATGGATAACTTTGCTAAGAGGCAAGTGTGAGGGAGACGAGGAGACAAATCGGCATCCTATGTGTCTGGAACATTTAACGTTACCAGACAGATGACTGAGCAAACTTACTTATGAACGAATCAAGCCTACTGAGCAGCTCCATTCCATCTCTGATTATACCAATACAGATTATGAGCCTGCTAATAACCATAAACAGTCAAGTCAGGTCACACAATGCTATCCTACTAATAGGCTGTAAAGTTCAGCGATTGACGAGCTAGCAGAACAGTTACAGACAGACATGCTAACTGACCTGACCTGGCTAACGTTACTTCTGTTTACCGGCTGCTTCACAGAGTTAACGGTAACTCAGCCTGTTCTACATCAGTGGTAGATAGACATGTCACTCAACACCGTAAAAACGCGTTCATTAAAATGATTTTGCCCTTAAAACACTTACATTGGGCTCCTTGCTCGCCATGCTGCTGTACGTCACACTCCAAGGTCGCGACAGCCCCTCCCCGGACCGCAAAGTCTACTGGGACATGTAGTTCGACAGCATGGGCGCTTCTCTTTCTGTGGATTAAACACTAATCCCACGTATTTTATTATTAGGGGTCCAAACCCGAATGGGGCTGGGAACCCGCGAATGCAAGGCATCGAGCTGGGAACCCTATTGTTTTCGCTCGGATTTTAATTTTTTTATTTATTTATTGTTCCCTGCATTTTCGCCTAATTCCACAACTGCAGCCTAGACGGTAAGTGCTAGGGACGCGAAACTCACAGGGTAGGTTCAGGCCCATGAGACGACGACATGCGAAAAAACTGAATCTCCTGGTATAGGCCACGCCTATATTTCGCTACATTGCGAAAACTGAAAAACCTGTTTTAATGAACTCCTCCGAAACGGCAAGTCCGATCGGCACGAAACTTGGCACGGACCATCTCTGGACCAAGCCAAAGAAAGTTTGTAGAGGGAATTTTGATCCGACAAAAAATGTCCCAATTTCACGCTAACAGATATTTGCCAAAACGCTAAAAACAGCAAGTATGATATCTCAGGCATGGAAAGGTCCATCAACACAAAACTTGAGGACCTTATGTGGCATGCCCCCCTGAGGGGCTCTGCAAAATTTGGTACAGTTAGTCCCTAGTTGGCGCTGTTCGAAAAAATCCCATTGACTTACATGCATTTTATATCTCCATAACCGCAAGTCCGATTGACACAAAATTTGGCTCAATTCTTCTCCACGGCCTCTGATGACACCTGAAAATTTGATTCAATTCCCATTCTAGGTGGCGCTATAATCGAAGCTGAAAGGCCGGGGAAAATCTCATTGAAATGAATAGGATTTCTAACCATGCCACATTTTACTTACGTTTGGAATGGCAGATCAACACCAAACTTGGGGTCCTTATGCGGCATGACGGCGCAGCGCCCAGGCCAACTCTTGCGCCCTCCGCGGGGCTATGGGGGGCGGCTTGTGCCAGGAGGCTTGGACCCCACTTACAACTGCTTGCAGTTCTAGTTATTATTATTATTATTATTATTATTATTATAATAAAGGCAGTGATGGACACATCTTGGTAGGGGTTTTATTGAAACAATGACTGACATGCGTTTACAATACATGACCAATTGTGAGAGACAGCAGATGGGGACTGCAATAAAATTGTGTTTAAATAAAACACATCTGTGTGTTGTTTCATATTTCACAATCGGAATTCTTTAGTGATCCCCTGAGGAGAAATTCTTTGTTACAGATACTTGCAAGACATATAGAAATAGAAATAATAGTAGAAATTAGTGAGTAGAGAAAATAATAAAGTATAAAATCTAAGAAAATAATAAATGTTTATAAATATGGATATTTACAGTATTATACAGTAGCTTTTAAAAGAGGTGTAATGATAAATAGTGGGAATGTCCTAGTGTAATAACAATGAATAATAATGAGTACTCGTGGTGATGGGGTGGAATGGATTAAAAATCCTTAACTGAGTAATGTTGAAGTGGTTTCAAGAATGATAAAAATTAGTGGAAACAAAAGTGGAACAAAGTCTCACATTTGTTATAGGCCTATGTCAAGAATTTTATTCAGAAATATTCTGCTGTCTTGGGGCCGAGTTGTTTTTTTTCCATAAATGACAGCCTTGGAAAAAATGTGTTCACATGGAACACTTGTTGCTGGCACACATAAGATTTTTTTTTGCCATCATGTAGGCTACAGGTGCGGATACACAGCACGTTGCTCCTGACAATAAATCAAAAGATTGTGTGTCCTTGTAACAAAAGCATCCATCAAATATATTTAACCTCTACAGTGACATCAGCAGTTGCACTGTGAATGATATGCATTCCCACACCAGAGATCGGGATCTCGGAATTCTCCGTCTTAATCTACACTCTCTATTATCTATCTATATATACACCTAGTCTGCCTGGTTTGTATATGCTTACAGTTTCAATATCTCTTTGTGATAACAATTGAATCAACATTGGTATATGCTGTCGCTGATTGCTGGCCATTGGATTGAGCATTTTTGCATTTAATATTGGACATTTGGACGTTTGGGCATTTAGGCATTTAGAATTGGGTGATTGGGCATTTAAGATTGGGCATTTTTGAATTTAGGATTGGGCATTTGAGATTTAGGATTGAGGAGTGTATGCAAATAAGCGGACGAGGCCATATAGTGAAGGCTGGGTTTGAAACGGCTGATGAGGCACCTTGTGATCAGCAGGGGGAGCTCTGAGTGCTAAAGAGTACACTGCAATAAAACCAAACAGAGCGAGTGAGCAGGGCTGGTGCGAGGACTATACTTTATAATGTGATAACACCAATGTGATGGCTACTTGACAGTTGACAGCTGATATTACAATGTATATCTTCAAAGGACAACACAAAAACAATTGTTATTGGCTGTCATCTATATTTTGAGGCGCTCCCTTGTTCCATTTTCTCTCACATATTTGACATATTACTACTGTTACTCAAGCTGAGGCATCGTTTATAGTTAACTTTATATTTTACATCACCTGCAACATTTATTACTCGTTTATTTTCCTTCTATAGTCACAGTGGATGTGGATGTGGATCAGATGTCCAACCTTGTGCCAGAGAGCTGCAGAGACATGGAAACCATTCTCATTGTGCTGGACATTTATTTGTTGGACTGTGGTGGAATAGCTCTTCTTTAGTTTTAATTTATGCACACATAAAAAATATATAAATTATGGTTCACATTGCAAATAATTCTCAAATTTTGTCTTGTACTACTGACTGAAAATGTTCGATTTCCCATTCTCTGTCAATTCAATTGACAAGTTAATCATATAACACAGATAAAACATCAAACATTAAAACTGAACTCTTGCTAAGGGAGATGAGTCTAGTTGAAGTTTAAAAGTGAAAATGCTCCCAAAAATGTTACAAGTTTCACATGAAATGTTGAAAAGTAATTATACAATGTAAATGCTCCGTACTTGTATAGCGCCTTTCTAGTCTTTTCGACCACTCAAAGCGCTTTTACACTACATCTGCATTCACCAGTCACACACATTCATACACTGAGCCTAAGTGCTCAAACGGAAACTAACATTCACACTCATTCATACACTGGCGGGGGCAGGGCAATTCGGGGTTCAGTATCTTGCCCAAGGACACTTCGACACGCAACCAGGGGGAGCCAGGGATTGTGTTGTGAATTATTTTGGAGCATTATAGCCTAAATTGTTATCATTAATTACTAGAGCAATGGTGGTCTACATTGTCATCATTTAAAGTGTTATTTTATAGTGTAAAGTTTAACTACTGAGTGTATAACTACTGAGTGTTTAAGGATTGAGTTTAAACTCATATTTTATTCTTATACTCTGTGTGTTTATCATATATTATTCCTATACTCTGTGTATTCATGAACGTGTGCTTTTTAATGAGCAGAGAAGCTGCTCAGGCCGCGCAGGCAAAACCTAGCCAACCGTAACCCACTCAATAGAAGCAAGGCACCTGCAGTAAGTACGTACGCCAGGGCTGAGATCATCGCGAACTGAAGCCAAGAATGAGATCATGACATGTTGTGATTTATGGCGCCTGGTACGGCTAGGTACTGCATGAAACCAAGCTTTGCGCTGCCGAAAGTTAACTTGTATGAGACAAAGCACCCTCATGGTTGGCATTGTTAAGTCATGTATTTGTTCATTGAATCACGTTATATATGTATTAGATATGTTATTCCTTATTGATTCTTTTAAAAAATACGATTGTAAGTGTTTAAGTTTTAATGGTGTCAAACTATGCCTGTATAACTTTTTAAAAAATACGGTGGGACTGAAGTTGAAACATATTGGTGGATTTCTAATCCAGTAATGTAAAAAATATAAAGAGAGATAAATGGTAACAATAATAACATGTAATAATAGTTAAAAAGTGGAAATTGTAACATTAATGAAAGGGTTAATTTGGTAAAACAGTACAA
>NW_025744335.1:0-9777 GCF_021292245.1 Micropterus dolomieu
CAAAAATACCTCAATGAGTATGTTAGAAGAAGAGTTGATGAAGCTACAAGAGCTTGCAGAGTCCACAAAAGATGCCACCCATATAGAGCACATAAAAAAGAAAAAAAAAATATTATCTGACATGCTAGGTTGTGCAACATAAGGTGCTATCATTAGATCCCGTTTTCAAAGTGCAGAATTAATGTATGCTCCTTCTAAATTCTTTTTCAGTCTAGAAAAAAAAGAATGGACAGAAAAAGTTCATTCATGCCTTGCAGTCTTAAGAAGGGGATTTGTTGACAAATCCCTCAGATATTAGGAAGAGAGCTGTACTTTTTTATAAAGAGTTGTACAAAAGTGAAATTTCTGAAGAGCAAGATGATAATTTGAATTTTTTTGAAAATTTACCTCAGATAACTAAAAATGCAAATGAGGAAATTAGTAAAACTTTGAGTTTAGTTGAGCTCAAAAATGCCCTTAAAATAATGGAAAATGGAAAAGCACCAGGTATTGATGGCATTACAACTGAATTTTATAAATCTTTTTGGGTAGAAATAGGTCGAGAATTATTAACAGTTTTTAATGAGAGTCGGGCAGATGGACAACTGCCTAGAAGCTGCCGTAGAGCAATTATTACTTTATTGCCTAAAAAAGGAGATTTAAACGACATCAAAAATTGGAGACCAGTAAGTTTATTGTGTAATGACTATAAAATATTGTCAAAAGCTTTGGCAATCAGATTGGGGGAAGTCAGTGAATCGATAATTCATCCAGATCAGTCATATTGCGTACCAGGAAGGAGAATCTTTGATAATGTTTCTTTTATCAGAGATATTTTTTACTGTGGATAAATTTTTAACGTAGATTTTGGTATGATATCAATCGATCAAGAGAAGGCTTTCGACAGAGTCGAGCATATTTATTTATGGAGTGTTTTAAAAGCCTTTGGTTTTAGTTCGGAGTTTATTGAAGTGATTAAGATGATGTATTGTGGCGTTGAGAGTATATTAAAGATTAATGGTGACTTATGCTCTCCATTTAGTGTCTACAGGGGTGTCAGACAAGGCTGTGCGCTGTCAGGCATGTTGTACACCTTAGCCATAGAACCCCTGTTAAATAAATTAAGATCTAATGTGTGTGGACTGTGTATGCCAAATTGTGCTACTGTTTTTAAGTTATCAGCATACGCTGATGATGTCATTGTCATAATCAGTGAACCCAACGATGTCAATGTGATGTTGAAGATTTTAGATGATTTTAAAACTCTTTCTTCAGCAAAGGTTAACTGGGAAAAAAGTGAAGCCATACTAGTTGGAAAATGGCCAAAAGGTGAACCAAGGGTTCCTGATGGACTAAACTGGACAAGAGATGGTTTTAAATATGTAGGAGTCTTTGTAGGAGATGAAAATGTTGTAAAAAAGAATTTTGAAGGCACTGTTGAAAAGATCAAAGGGCGACTGGATAAGTGGAGGTTTTCACTCCCTAAAATTTCTTATAAAGGAAGAATTTTGATCATAAACAATCTGGTTGCCTCTGCACTTTTACACCGCCTAGCTTGTATAGATCCCCCAGTAGATGTATTGACGAAAATCCAGTCAATGTTAATCGATTTCTTCTGGGACAGAATGCACTGGGTATCAAAAAGTGTGTTGTATTTATCAAAAGACGAAGGAGGACTTGGGTTGATACACTTGCAGAGCAGAACGGCTGCATTTCGTCTGCAATACGTACAGAGACTTTTGAAGTGCTCCTCAGAGTCCAGTTGGATGGCGGCTGCCTGTGCGATCCTCCGGAATATCGAAGGGCTAGGACTGGACAAAACTTTATTCTGGTTGGACTCTCAAAGATTGAAAATATCTAATTGTCCAGTTTTTTATCGTAACTTATTAAAAGTTTGGTCTCTGTTTAAGAAAAGTAGGGAAAGCAATGTTGCTTCTCTGTTTTGGCTACTTCGAGAACCATTGGTCGGTGGCTCACGTTTGGATTTATCACGTGAGTTTTCTTTTGCCATACCAGAAAGGACTTTGTGTAACACCAAGTTGACAGAAATTGGTCATCTACATCAAATAGCAGGACCTGCTTTTAGGAATGTGACCGCGATTGCTGAGCATTTAGGACTCAAATCATGCCGTATAGTAGAAAAAGCACTTGAAAAGTGGAGATCGGCCCTCACTAAGGAAGAGACAGAACTGCTGGATCATTACTCACAGGGGTTAATAAACCCTGATTGTAAAGACCCTTTTCCGAAGTTGGGTATTTCTCCCATTTTGGGAGAACACAACAGCATGTTTTTACATTGTAAAGAAATAATGATTGTGGGTTCAAATGTTGTACTTGGGAAAGAATTGTACAAGGTTTGTGTTTTTGATAAGAAATGTTTAGATAACAAGTGTGATACACCATGGCGAAATATACTTAATCTTGCTGTCGATGAAAAGCCAGAATGGAGAGCCTTGTATAAGTCACCATTAATCAAAAAAACTGGCGATTTACAGTGGAGAGTGTTACATGGTGCTATTGCAGTAAATGCATTCGTCTCCTTGACCAATTCTGAAGTGACTGAAGGCTGCCCTTTTTGTTTGGAAAAAGAGACTATTTTTCATGCTTTTATGCACTGTGGGAGGTTAAAACCTTTATTTGATATTTTGAGAACATTTTTTGATTCTTTTAATGAGGTTTTTTCAATGAAAGTGTTTATTTGTGGATTTAAATATGTGAAGAAATTTCGTCATAAGTGTCAATTGTTGAATTTCTTGATAGGTCAGGCAAAAATGGTGATTTATACCACAAGGAAAGAAAAAATTGAGCAAAATGTTTGTAACAGTTTGGTAGCAATTTTTATAAAATTAGTTAAATCTAGGATTTTGATTGATTATCATTATTATAGATTAATGCATGATTTTTTATCCTTTGAGGTAAGATGGTGTCTAAATAAGGTCCTTTGTGAAATTGTTGAAGAAGAGTTGCTGTTTTCTATCTTTTAAGATTTTTTATTGGTCTTTAAATTAATGATGTTGTTTAGCAGTTTGTAACAGTTATTGTGTATATTGTAATTAAAAAGGGTTTTGAAAATCAAATCAAATCTCTCTCTCTCTCTCTCTCTCTCTCTCTCTCACACACACCCCAACCGGTCGAGGCAGATGGCCGCCCACCCTGAGCCATGGTTCTGCTCGAGGTTTCTGCCTTTTAAAAGGAAGTTTTTCCTTGCCTCTGTCTCCTAGTGCTGCTCTTGGTGGGAACTGTTGGGCTTCTGTAAATGGCATCATAGAGTACGGTCTAGACCTGCTCTTTTATGAAAAGCGCTGTGAGATAACTGTTGTTGTGATTTGGCGCTATATAAATAAAATTTAATTGAATTGAATTGAATCATAAAATAGATATACAAAAGTAAAGATACTGGAAAGAAATAATTGGACATAATCAGGTACTAAGTATACAACACAAAATTAAAATAAGGCTGCACAGTAAATTGTTTATGCTTTGTCATCACAATGTGCCCTTGTGCAATAGTCACATCGCAGAACAATGAATGTCAAGCAAGTCTAATTCACTGTTAAAAATCTGTGTACTGCATTACAACTCAAGAAGGGATTGTTCACACTAAAAAAAAGGCTAAAAAGACATTTTTAAGCTTATTAATTTTTATTTCCCTACAAAATCACCTCAATAATTTTAGGATGCTTAATGCTTTTCAAATAGAGCAATCAAAGTCATCTGGTGAAAATTCCTGTATTTTCTTCCTGCATTATATATTGCACAAAAGAAAAAATTTGCAACGTAAATTTTTCCAGTATCGTGCAGTCCTAAATTAAAAATAGTGCCAATTATTTTCATTTTCAAATGGAAGGTTCTTGATAATGTATACTTTATTTGAGGGAATTTTGGCCATGTTACATTTTGTGAAAAGGAAGTTGAAGATGGTCCACCTCATAATAAAATGCAACCTTTCCTCTATTATGAAAATGAGAATTAAATTTGAACATCATCACAAGGATACGTTTTCCTCTCTGTATTCTAGAGGAAGTCAACTCACCTGTTCAGGATCTCATTTACAATTCCTACAAGTTGGTTCTGGTCCACATCAGCAGCCAAAATGTTTTCAGCAGACAGCAACAAACCCAGCGTTACAGCCATCCAGCACAGGCCAGCCATCTGAGTGTTTAACAAACAGCATCAGCAGGGAGGGTTAAAATAAGGGAAAAGAATGATAACAACTACATGACTAACTACAATACAATCTCAAAATGTATAATCTGCGATAGGTTGTTGCTTGTTAAACGTAATGTTCACCACATGCTGCCTGTACAGTATTTACACTAAATCTTACACATTAAAAACAACTTTTAGCAAGGCTACAGTAATGTTGAAAAATGTGTCAAATATTTTGCAGATTCTTGAGAAATATAGCAATAAATTTAAAAGTCAAACATTTAAAAACTGTTTCCCATACTCAATCTTCAACATATAGCATAAATCATTAGCATATTTCATTAGATTCACAGTCTAATCTCTTCTAGAGACGCAAAGCAGTCAATTGATCTCCACCTGGTGGTGAGTTGAGTCAGTTGGTGTAGAGTGTTTTTGGTCCAATTCCACACACAGTCAACGGAAAGACAGGATTAGAAAAGAATTCGCTCATGGTGGCTCAATTAAGTTCAAAATGATCACAGGTTTAGCAGAACATAATTCCATGTCCAGGTCAGGGGTCAGCAAAAAAGTCAGGCATAGGGCCAATTGTTTTTTCAAGTCATTAGATGGCAGGCCAGAACATAGTAAATTTATAATTTATAATCCACTTTTTATTGTGTAAAGAGTATATTAGCCACTGCTCACCCCTGGTCAGCCACTGCTCAACCCTCCATGGTAAAAGAAGCTTCGTTGGCCGGCACACTCTGTTGTCTCTTGTACTAAATATGTGTGTTCCTCCATTTGTCCAAGTTTCACATCTATTACTTTTAACCAACCAGACACTACTGCTACTACTTCTTTTCTTCTTCTCCTTTTCTTTGTACATATTCAACGTAATGACGAAACGCGCTCTGTAAAGCAGTTTGTGCATTTGGGCTACTGTAGAAACATGGCGGTGCAACGACTTCCATGTAAGCGGACCCGCGGTGTATGTAGATAAGACTCATTTTAAGGTAATAAAAACATAACGGTTCATTATGTAAAGTCTTTATACACCACTGAAAACATAGTTAAGAATATTATATTGCATTTCTGTCAATAGATCCTCCTAAATATTACACACTTTAAACTGAATGACTAAAGGCAGCGATGACTGATATTGTGGTGTCAAACTAATCGTTGATTGATACAATGTAAAACCTCATGGAGAAAAGATTTAGTAGTATTTACTGCTGAATTTACATTTAGGAATTTTGCCATTAGAATTAATGGGAAATGGGACCATCCAAGGAACACGGGAATGCACAGTGAGCAGTTCGTAGCAATTCGCAACCCTCACCACTAGATGTCACTAAAACTTACACACTGAACCTTTAACTTAAAACTTCAAATAACTCACCATTTACTTGGTTTCACGTGGGACTTGAACGCCATTCTCCTGTGGGAGAGTTCTGGGTTTGACCCATGAGTCCATCCCATCCACCTCCTTCTGAGAATTTTCTTACTATTACAGTATTTCTTATTATACAGTACATCATCCTACGTCCCTTGTTGCCATTGTACCACCACTAGAGGTCACTTTCTAACGTGCTTCTACAAACTACCTATTTTGTCATCCCCATTCTGGGGAGGACATGCTATTATTTGGTACATAGAGACAGACACGAACAGTGAAGCACTCAAATTTTCACTTTTTGTCTGAGTTCAGGGACTCTTTGAGCTAAATACTAATATTTTCAACATGCTTTCAGTTAATATTTATACAGCTCAACTTAATAAAGGAGGAGTGTTCTGCAGTGGTGGTTTTTGAAGTTTGTGATGCTGTAGGAAACCATTGTAACTGCTGTGGATCCACCCTCACTATAGCTACCACTGTCTACGAAGGAGCAAGAAATGAAAATGCTGTGCCATTTAAAATCTTTTTCAAGTCCCCTGGGGGAGAATTCTTACCTTCGCTGCTGCTGACAACAGGATCTTAAAACAGAAAAGACCAATAATAGAAGTAAAAATCTGTATCTCAATTTTATTTACAAGGTCACATTTACACATTTTACTTTTACGCTTATATATATACTGTTCATACTGTTTGCAAATGTTATATCCAGAACACCTAGTACTCAACTCTCAGGGAGTGAGAGAATTCCCTCACTTTCAGTCAAAGTCAAAATCTTTTACCAACTTTAGAGGAGAAAGGCATCTATCAGATGCTATGCTTACTTTTCAGTGCAAGGTGCCGTCTCAGTGAATACTACGGAGCCCCTGAAGTCCCATAAGATGATTTTTTAAAATCTTTTGCGCACTTGTGGGAATAAGATAATTATCTTGTGCACACGAGTTATTATCGCACAAGATAATAACTAGCTGTAAGATGCTTTGGATAAAAGTGGTGTTAAGTGCCAGAGCCATGGAAATAGATTTTACAAGATCTTTAGATTTTAAATTTATTCGTTTTGGTGGGGCTTTTTATCCAAAGTGATTTACAATTGCTATTCATGCCAGAGATCGCACGCCTCTGGAGCAACTAGGGTTTAGTGTCTTGCTCAGGGACACAGCGGTGGACGTGTCATAGTGAGGATTTGAACTTCTCGCACGGCAATTCATGCGTCTTATCCACTGTTCCATCACCACCCAATAGGTCCAGTTTATTTGGATATATTCTATATTGTGCAGTTTAAATGTGGGGCTTTAACTAAATGTTCAGAGTGGCACCAATCCTTTTATGTAAAAATTCAAAAACATTCAAACTCTTTCACATAAAAATCAACGTCTTTGTGGATGTTTGATTGACTTAACAGTCACTTTAAACAGAGGCACAGGGCCAGTGGCCTCTCCGCCTGTACCCAGTAGGCTGGTTCACTAATACATTGTCCATTCTGCATGCATTAGTATGCATAATATGCATAATAATAATCAGTTCCCTCAGTCCATACACAGTAGGTGTGTATAGATACTGTATAGAATAATGTAAAGATCTTTAGATGACGGATCAGCCACGGCCACTCTCAGCTTCTGGAGGCTTAATGTGGTTTCATGAAGTTTTACATTAAACATTTGCTAATTGCATAAGCTGAGTTATGATTTTCACTTAAACTTGTTGCTACCTTCCTCTTTAAAATCAAGATGAAAACAGCACAGGGAAAATTTTACCTTCTTTGTTGTAGAGAGCAGTCCACTTTTTCAGTTTTCTTCTCTTCTCAGTGTTAGGAGTGAAGGTGCTGCTGTAGTGAGTTCAGTCAGAAGGAATGGCTTCTTTTATAGAGGCAAGGTTGACCAAAGTCAAACCCTCAGAGTGGCACCATGCCCTTTTTTGAACACATTTTTCAAAAATCAGGAAGAAGGAAGAAGATAAGAGAGACATTCTGCAGTTTGATATAAGAAGTTAAAAATACTGCAGTAGGTCTTTTCTTGCAAAATGCATCTCAGATTTTACATCTGGACCAAAGGAAACCCAATGAGCACTAAATAATATTCACATTTTAATGCATCTTAATTGCCTTTGTATAACACCACTTTGGGCCAAGCAGTGAACACACAAATGCATAAATAAATGAATGCATAAAAATCTGCATTTCCAAAACTATATACATTCAAAGAGGCAACTATCATGCATATGCTTACAAAGGCACACTGACCAAGTACAGAGGAATATAAATCACTGATCAAAAGATCATGTCACTCCTGAACCAATCTGTCATGTTCAGCATTCAGGTGTAGTAAATTCAGTTGCAGTCAAGGTAAATCCTAAGTTTGACCCAACTTCATTAATAACATGGTGAGTTTTCCGTTTTTTTGACTCACCGTATTTGTAATAATGGCAGTGCTGATTTTTGGCCAGGAAGCAGAAAAACCTCACTGAGAGTCACTGAGAGTCACACATTTTCCACCACTGGCTTACAGACTTGTTGTGGCTAACATGCTGCTACAGTGGTGATCTGGTTTGATCTAATAACTAATAAAACATACAATTACGACAATAACAACAGCAACAGAGGCAGTATACTCTTAACATCCCCGCAAATCTATGTGACCTGCAACATCCAAAATAGAGTCTCACCCACCCTTGCTTGTGTTAGTTCGCTGATAGCTTAGTCATCAAGAGATAAACATATGTTGTAGACTTCTGCTTGGTGGATGACTAGTATACTCACATTAAAACTGTTCCTGTTTTCTTCTCACCTCGCCATCTCTTCATGAGAAAATATATACTTGGGGTCTAAGCTGACACATACGTAATAGTTCTCATGAAAGTTTAATGCTCCTACAGACTGGACCTTAGAAACCAGAACTTCTCAAATTCCAGACCAAGGTCAGAATCCGGACCAAACTACACATCATTCAAGATCAGACAGTGTGCCTTTCATAGCATAGATATTATGTGGTGATATACTGTATTTTTTAGTGTTTGAAGGAAGTTGAAGCTTTTACCAACTCAGTGATCAACTCTCACCATAGCATTAAGAAGCGGTCAGGTGGTCATATTCATGTTTCATGTGAACAACCGGGATGTGATTTTTCCGGATTAATCCGGAATTCCAGATTTTCGAACTGAAAATCTGACCCACGTGAATCATGCAGATCTGTAATTAAAAAAAAACAGTAATGTAACAGATTACTATTTCCAAAACAGTTATATTATTAAAGTTACTAACCCAAGTAACGCTGTGCTACTGAACGCACCATCCCTGACGTGAATACAGGTGCACAGGTCAGCAGCCCCCCAGACTTTATGTTGTTCAAGTCAGCTGTTAGCCAAAAAGCTAAAGGAAGACTGGAGAACAGGAAGAGAGAGATATTTTTAACATCTGTAAGTAACGTTATTGCCATTATTGTGTCACAGTCTAAGATGCAAAGAACATTGTCGTCTGTTGTAAACTTTGTGCGACCAGTACAAAGTTTTTGACCACGAACAATTCTACATTTATACTTAGGCTAATTGAAGCATCACGGCTTGGATCTTGAGACGTCCTGAACAGGAAGCAATTGTTTATTTCAAGTACAACATAGTTCACCGGATTCACTCGATTCACCACTGACCCAGTGGATAACACTGTGGGCTCACAGCAAGAATTCAATTCAAATCAATTTTATTTATATAAAATCACAACAACAGCTATCTCACAGCGCTTTTCATAAAAGAGCAGGTCTAGACCGTACTCTATGATGCTATTTACAGAAGCCCAACAGTTCCCACCAAGAGCAGCACTAGGTGACAGAGGCAAGGAAAAACTTCCTTTTAAGAGGCAGAAACCTCGAGCAGAACCATGGCTCAGGGTGGGCGGCCATCTGCCTCGACCGGTTGGGGTGTGTGTGTGAGAGAGAGAGAGAGAGAGAGAGAGAGAGAGAGAGAGAAGGCAGCCTACACAATATACACACAGAGGTACAGACAATAAAGGTGATGTTGTTATAGACTAAATGAAAAATGGTACAGATATTTATAGTAGTGTTAATGGTAACAGTCGTAGTGTTAATGATTATAATAAAACAATAGTCGTTGCAGCAGAGGGTGACGAGCAGGAACACGGGGGCAGCAGGTGACCCGCAGCCACAGATCCAGACTCCACAGCTCCAGAGACAGAAAACCTGCAGGAAGTGATAGGAGGAGAGAGGAGAGGGACGAGAAAGCACAAGACTACCAGAAAGGGGAGAAGTTGTGTTAGTAACATGCAATAA
>NW_025744335.1:9797-16878 GCF_021292245.1 Micropterus dolomieu
TAGGAAATCCCCCGGCAGTCTAGGCCTATAGCAGCATAACTAAGGGATGGTTCAGGACTCACCTGAGCCAGCCCTAACTATAAGCTTTATCAAAGAGGAAAGTCTTAAGCCTACTCTTAAATGTGGAGATGGTGACTGCCTCCTGAACCCAAACTGGAACCTGGTTCCACAGGAGAGGAGCATGATAGCTGAACGCTCTGGCTCCTAGTCTACTTTTGGAGACTCTAGGAACCACAAGTAACCCTGCATTCTGGGAGCGCAGTGCTCTGGTGGGGTAGTAAGGTTCTATGAGCTCTTTAAAATAAGATGGTGCCTGACCATTGAGAGCTTTGTAGGTAAGAAGAATCCTATTCTGGATTTTACTGGAAGCCAATGCAAAGTAGCTAAAACAGGAGAAATATGATCTCTTTTCCTGGTTCCTGTCAGAACATGTGCTGCAGCATTCTGGATCAGCTGAAGAGTCTTAACGGACTTTTTCGAGCAGCCTGATAATAAGGAATTGCAGTAATCCAGCCTAGAAGTAACAAATGCATGGACTAGTTTTTCTGCATCATTTTTAGACAGGATGTTCCTGATTTTCGAAATATTGCGTAGGTGAAAAAAGGCGGTCCTTGAAATTTGCTTAATGTGAGACTTAAACGAAATGTCCTGATCAAAGATTACTCCAAGATTCCTCACAGTGGGGCTGGAGGCCAGGGCGATGCCATCAAGGGAAATTATATCTTTAGATAATGCATCACGGAGGTGCTTAGGCCCCAGAACTGTAATGAGTTTAACATTACAGGTCATCCAGGTTTTAACATCCTGAAGGCACATTTGAAGTTTAGCTAACTGATGAGTTTCATCTGGTTTCATCGATAGATATGACTGAGTATCATCTGCATAACAATGAAAGTTTATGGAGTATTTCCTGATAATATTGCCTAAAGGAAGCATATATAAAGTGAAGAGGATTGGTCCGAGGACAGATACTTGAGGAACTCCATGACTAACTTTGGCATGCATGGAGGACTCATCATTAACATGTACAAAATGAAATCGATCTGATAAATAGGACTTAAACCAGCTTAGAGCGGTTCCTTTAATGCCAATGAAATGTTCCAGTCTCTGCAATAGGATCTGATGGTCAATGGTATCAAGAAGCACTAAGATCTAATAAAACCAGTACAGATCAGTCCTTTGTCTGATGCAATAAGGAGGTCGTCGTAATTTTCACCAGTGCTGTCTCTGTGCTATGATGAGCTCTAAATCCTGACTGAAAATCTGTTTAGCAACTGCTTTCTCCAGAACCTTGGAGAGAAATGGAAGGTTAGATATAGGTCTATAGTTGACTAAAACATCTGGATCAAGTTTGGGCTTTTTCAGAAGAGGTTTAATTACAGCTACTTTAAAGTACTGTGGTACATAGCCTGTTGATAGAGATAGATTGATCATATCTAGTATAGAGGTGCTGACTAAGGGTAAAATATCTTTAAGCAACCTAGTCGGAATGGGGTCTAAGAGGCAGGTTGATGGTTTAGATGAAGAAATTATTGAAGTTAGTTGGTAAAGATTGAGGGAAATAAAACAGTCTAAACATATATCTGGTTCTACAGCTGTTTCTAAGGTTCCTGAGTTAAGAGATAAGTTGGTGCCAGTTGAGGGCAGGTCTTGGTGAATTTTGTCTCTAATAGCTAGAATTTTATCGTTAAAGAAGCTCATGAAGTTGTAACAACTGAGAGCTATGAGAATACTTGGCTCAATAGAGCTGTGACTCTCTGTCAGCCTGGCTACAGTGCTGAAAAGAAACCTGGGTTGTTCCTATTTTACTCTATTAATGACGAGTAGTACGCTGCTCTGGCATTAAGGAGGGCCTTCCTATAAGTTTTAAGACTATCTTGCCAAATTAAACGAGAATTTTCCAGTTTGGTGGAACGCCAATTCCTCTCAAGTTTCCGCGATATTTGCTTTATTATTGCTTAATTTGCAAGTTTCAGTATTATACCATGGAGCTAACCGTCTTTGTTTTATTATTTTCTTTTTTAGAGGGGCTACAGAGTCGAGTGTCATTCGCAGCGAGCCTGCAGCCCTATCAACAAGATGATCGATTTGGGAGGGACTGAAATTAGCATAGGAGTCCTCTGTTACTTTGTGACTTGATAATGAATTTAGAGCTAATGGATTCGCATCCTTAAAGTTAGCTACAGCACTATCAGACAGACATCTTGTATAGAAATTTTTGCCCAATGGCGTGTAGTTCAGCAATACAAACTCAAAAGTTATCAAACAGTGGTCGGACAAAGAGGGATTCTGTGCACCACTGGAACACCACTAAATGTTAAATTTCAATACCATACACCAAAACAAGGTCGAGGGTGTGGTTAAAACAGTGAGTCGGTTCATGAAAACTCTGAGAGAAGCCAATGGAATCTAAGAGAGAGATAAACGCAGTACTGAAGCTGTCATTCTCAACGTCCACATGAATATTAAAATCCCCTACAATAATAACTTTGTCCGTTTTAAGAACTAAAGTTGACAAAAACTGCAAATTCAGATAAGAATTCAGAATACGGGCCAGGTGCTCGGTACACTATAACGAAGAGAATTGGTTGCAGTGATTTCCAACTTGGGTGCGAAAGACCAAGAACAAGGCTTTCAAATGAGTTATAATTTAGTTTAGGTTTAGAGCTGATTAGCAGGCTAGAGTCGAAGATAGCTGCAACTCCACCTCCTCGGCCTGTGCCTCGAGGAATGTGAGTATTAATATGACTGGGAGGGGTGGATTCATTTAGGCTAACATATTCTCCATCACCCAGCCAGGTTTCAGTAAGACAAAATAAATCAATATCACAATCTGATATTAGTTCATTTACTAGTTAACCTTTAGAAGAGAGAGATCTGATGTTTAAGAGTCCATATTTAACTCTCCTATTCGTTTGCACTATTGCTATCTACCTTTTTAAATAATTTCGATGGTCGGGGGGCAGACACCGTCAATATAGGATTTTCACTAAGTAACTCCTGAAATGGAGGAGCAGAGAAGTGTGTTAGACTGCGACTCTGCGTGGGGTTTTGGGTGGGTAACTGCTGATTTAGAAGGGCAGAGAAGTGTGTTAGACTGCGACTCTGCCTCCTGGTCTCAACTCTGGGTGTCATGGATTTGGTCCACTAATAAACTTGGCCAGATTTTTAGAAATGAGAGCTGCTCCTTCCCAAGTGGGATGGATGCCATCTCTCCGGATCAGACCAGGTCTTCCCCAGAAAGTCTGCCAATGATCAACAAAGCCCACATCGTTTGCTGGACACCACCTCGACAACCAGCGGCGGAATGACGACATGCGGCTATACATGTCATCACTGGTCAGATTTGGCAGGGGTCCAGAGAAAACTACGGTGTTCCGACATTGTTTTTGCATATGTACACACCGACTCAACATTAATCTTAGTGACCTCCGATTGGCGTAACTGGGAGTCATTACCGCCGACGTGAATAACAATCTTACTGTATTTACGTTTATCCTTAGCCTTCAAATAAGACTCAATGTCGCCCGCTCTGGCCCCAGGGATGCACTTAACTATGGCCGCTGGCTTCACTAACTTCACGTTTAACCTTAGGGTTATCTAAAGCTGCAGCCCAATCCTCGGTTCTTATCCTTCTTGACCTATCAGCTGCCTTTGACACAGTCAATCACAGGATCCTCCTATCCACACTCTCAGCAATGGGCTTCACGGGTAAAGCACACCTGTGGTTTGAATCCTACCTCTCGGGATGTTCCTACAATGATTTGTGGCAAGGACAATTGTCCTCCTCCCACTGCCTCTTCTCAGGGGTGCCCCAAGCCTCAGTGCTAGGGCCCCTTCTCGTCTCAATTTACACCACGTCACTTGGGCCAATCATTCGCTTGCATGGCTTCTCGTACCACTGCTATGCAGACAATATGCAACTCTACCTTTCCTTCCCACCAGACGACCCCGCATCTCAGTGCGGATCACGGACTGTCTCTTGGACATACAAACTGAGTCCTCAACCACCACTCCAACCAGGATGGTGAGAAACTTGGGTGTCATGGTTGATAACCGGCAGTCCTTTTCAGACCATTTGGCTGCTGTCTCTTGGTCGTGCCGCTTTCCTCCATACAACATCAGAAAAATCAGGCCCTACCTCAGGATGCCACCCAGCTTCTGGTACAGGCCATGGTTATCTCTCGCCTCGACTATTCCAATGCCCTCCTAGCAGGTCTTCTAGCTTGTGCGGTGAAACCTCTACAAAAAGTTCAGAACACAGCAGCGTATCTGTAATATAAATAAATAATTAGACTTGTAGCCTATTTAATGAGACAAGCGCACTGCTCTTCACCAGCCAAAGAAAACCGAAACTGAAAACATTTGTGATCAGACAGAATCCGCATCAGCATCCTGGAGACAATGAAACAGTGAGGGGGACAGAGACAGCAGCACACAGAGGACAGGTCAGGTGTCATGATATTGTCTTACTACTGTGTGGCGACTGTCAACTGTTTATGTTAATACATTGACACACTCATAGACACTGACCGACAACTAGTGATGTGCGATACCACTTAATTCCTGTCCGATCCAATACCAAGTAATAACCAAGCTGGTATTGCCGATACCAATACCAATACTTTTTACATATTTTATTTCTAGTTTAATGTGACCTCCCCTCTCCCGTTTCTGTATTTATGAGGGAAATAAAGAGTAAGCTGTAGCCTTACCAATTCAAAATAATAGCTGCATAATGACAATCAAACTACTGTAATATTCTTTAATTATAATAAAAACATCCTGCTCAGACCTGCAGCTTCATAACATCATATTATTATTTTGACTTAATCTCTGATGTTTAGCGAAGTTTGCAGTGTTGCCAAGATATTTCACTGTCTTTCCAAACACATCACACAGAGCAACATTATTACCTTCACAGCTAAAATACAGCCAGACGTGACTGCTTTTACAGTCGGCCATAGTCAGTATTAAATCAGCGATATACTTCAAAGAAGCTCCGTCACAGAGCAAAGCATGACTTTGATAGGAACT
Organism: Micropterus dolomieu; assembly: GCF_021292245.1. Classification (NCBI taxonomy): domain Eukaryota; kingdom Metazoa; phylum Chordata; class Actinopteri; order Centrarchiformes; family Centrarchidae; genus Micropterus; species Micropterus dolomieu. Next base: position 14,835 of record NW_025744335.1, read on the forward strand.
ACTTTTCCTTATGCCTATCAACCGAGTATAACTAGACCATCCTGGTGACAGTAAGATACTTATGATAAAACACGCACACACTCCAAATGACTGAGATGAGTTTAGATATTGATCCTTTTATATGAGTATTGATCCTAGAGAAGGAAACGTTGGTATCAGAAATATCGATATTTTATGATCGATCCGCACATCACTATCAACAACATTTATATTTAAATGTAAGCTATTGATTACAATTTTGCTAGAGACAATTCAGAAGTCGCGGACAAGCCCTGAAGCTGTGAGCATTGCGCTGTCTCTCACTCTCTCTTTTTCTCCTCTCGTGCTTACTCGCAGGCAGTAAGTAACAGCGGGGTCACGTTACATGAACTTCAAACAAAATGTAGCAATATTATTGCAAGTAGCCTCCGCTCTTATCCCTTATCCCGTATCCCCTTAGCTCTTATCCGCTGCATATTAACATTGAAAATATTTTTGTTGCTTTTGTTGAGTTACATTCGGGGCTACAGTCAAAAGATTACCTGGCGACGCCGTTGTGATACTAACGAGTGTACAGTAACGAGGCTGCTCTCTGGACCACATCTCCCTGCCACTGTTAATCAGTGGGACTTGAAGGCTTAGTTTAATGATGATGTTTAAAGTTGGTTGTTCTTTTACTAAATGACACACAGACAGACCAAAATGGATGCTGAGCCACGTTTTAATCAGAAAACAGAGAAATGATTTACAAGAACATAGAGTACAATTATATGAGTCAATGCTGAGGATAATTAAGCCAAATCCTCTCTTTATTTCAGGTTCAAATACAAAAATCTTAAGTTTAACAAAACTGTAAATTGATGTGTGCTAAATAACAAATGTGAGCATGCTAATAGGCTAAACTAACATGGGGAACATGGCACACATGACACCATCTGCCTTAGTCAAGGTACCGCTGTGGATCTTTTTCTCCTGTTCAAATAAATCAGTTTCACCTGAATTCACAGCTCTCATAGAACTTAACTACCCTTTCCCACCCCTTCATCTGCCCCAGCGCCGTCCTCCACCTCCTCTACGTTTTGCCCCTCGTCCTTGCCTGCCCATCCCTCTCCTATTTCCTCCTGTGCGCCTGCTCATTCCTCTCCCATTTCCTCCTTTGCGCCTGCCCATCCCTCTCCTATTTCCCCCAGTGCGCCTGCTCATCCCTCTTCTATTTCCCCCAGTGCGCCTGCCCATCCCTCTCCTATTTCCCCCAGTGCGCCTGCTCATTCCTCTCCTATTTCCCCCAGTGCGCCTGCTCATCCCTCTCCTATTTCCCCCATTGCGCCTGCTCATTCCTCTCCTATTTCCTCCTGTGCGCCTGCTCATTCCTCTCCTATTTCCCCCAGTGCGCCTGCTCATTCCTCTCCCTTTTCCTCCTTTGCCCCTGCTCATTCCTCTCCCATTTCCTCCTTTGCCCCTGCTCATTCCTCTCCTATTTCCCCCAGTGCGCCTGCTCATTCCTCTCCCTTTTCCTCCTTTGCCCCTGCTCATTCCTCTCCCTTTTCCCCCAGTGCGCCTGCTCATTCCTCTCCCTTTTCCTCCTTTGCCCCTGCTCATTCCTCTCCTATTTCCTCCTGTGCGCCTGCTCATTCCTCTCCCATTTCCTCCTTTGCGCCTGCTCATTCCTCTCCTATTTCCTCCTGTGCGCCTGCTCATTCCTCTCCCTTTTCCTCCTTTGCCCCTGCTCATTCCTCTCCCTTTTCCTCCTTTGCGTTTACTAATTCCTTTGCCTTTTCCTCCTTTGCGTTTCCTCATTCCTCTCCTATTTCCTCCTTTGCGTCTACTCATTCCTCTCCCTTTTCCTCCTTTGCCCCTGCTCATTCCTCTCCCTTTTCCTCCTTTGCGTTTACTCATTCCTCTCCCTTTTCCTCCTTTGCGTCTACTCATTCCTCTCCCTTTTCCTCCTTTGCGTTTACTAATTCCTTTGCCTTTTCCTCCTTTGCGTTTCCTCATTCCTCTCCTATTTCCTCCTTTGCGTCTACTCATTCCTCTCCCTTTTCCTCCTTTGCCCCTGCTCATTCCT
>NW_025744336.1:0-21594 GCF_021292245.1 Micropterus dolomieu
CCTCTTGGCTGCATCTCTGATCAGTCTTCTCCTTGTATGAGCTGAAAGTTTAGAGGGACGGCCGGGTCTTCGTGGATTTACAGTGGTCTGATACTCCTTCCATTTCAATATTATCGCTTGCACAGTGCTCCTTGGGATGTTTAAAGCTTGGGAAATCTTTTTGTATCTAAATCCAGCTTTAAACTTCTCCACAACAGTATCTCGGACCTGCCTGATGTGTTCCTTGTTCTTCATGATGCTCTCTGCGCTTTAAACGGACCTCTGAGACTATCACAGAGCAAGTGCATTTATACGGAGACTTGATTTCACACAGGTGGATTCTATTTAACATCATTAGTCATTTAGGTCAACATTGGATCATTCAGAGATCCTCACTGAACGTCTGGAGAGAGTTTGCTGCACTGAAAGTAAAGGGGCTGAATAATTTTGCACGCCCAATTTTTCAGTTTTTTATTTGTTAAAAAGGTTTGAAATATCCAATAAATTTCATTCCACTTCATAATTGTGTCTCACTTGTTGTTGATTCTTCACAAAAAATTACAGTTTTATATCTTTATGTTTGAAGCTTGAAATGTGGCAAAAGGTCGAAAAGTTCAAGGGGGCCGAATACTTTCGCAAGGCACTGTAATTGACTGCAAATTCTGTGGAAACAACATGAATTGTGTTAATGGTATACAGGGCTTGACATTAACTTTTTTGCTCACTAGCCAATGTGGCTAGTGGTTTTCTATAGTTACTAGCCATGCAGCATTTTTAGCCACATTTTTGTTGTTGGAAAACTACGTTTTATATGATTAAATTTGACAACGGCATGCTTAAATTGGCGTGCTAAAATGTACTAATATTATCATTACCTCTGATAAGGTTGTGTGTAAAGCTCCTTTTTTTGAAAACATGTACTCTATTAAGATAAATACATAAAAAGAGTAGCTTCTTATTGTACAAGAGGCAAGAGGTTTATTTATTTTACAGCAGTAAATACTGTAATACGGAGCAGAAAAAATGATCTCCATTAGAAACAAGAGCAAGGACAAATTATTTTTTTAAATTAAGGCAACAGGATTAAAATTTTATGCAGGCCTATATCAGTTGTGTGCTCTATCCAAAGCAGAGCTCATGAAGAAATGGTTCCCCCACACAGAGTCTCAACTCCCCTGGTTCCCTCCAGTCTTACTGCCACTGGTTGGCGACATTACAGAACACATGAAGCGACGGCTCACCTGCCCCGAGTCTCCTGCCTACCTGCCACTGGCTGACACCGATCCATCGTTCTCATCCATCCCTCCCCTCAAACTTTATGACAACATCACTACCTGCAATACACTATATGTCTGCAGCACATTTTTCAAATGCTAACACGCTGTGTCCAAAACAGTTAAAACACATTCACAACAGAATGATTGCAAATATCCTGCTTCTGCTGCAGTAACCAGACTGAAATATATAGACAAAGACCACGCCTGCGAATATGTAGATTTAAGATGTTTTGCTTGTAATGGAGCTGAGATGGGATTGTACGAAAAGAACGGATGGAGTGCCCGGAGGGTGGGCTGAGGGATGCGGGGATGGGGGAGAGGGTCGAGGTGTGATGGATTAAGGGTTGAGGGGAAGACAGGTGAGGGATGAAGGGGAGGAGTCGGATCTGTGCCGATGGATGCGTGAGTGAAGAGCAGACCGGGCTCTGCTGGCGAGAAGGTGTGCGGGAACCAGTGGAGTCGAGACTCTGAGTGGGGGAGCCGTCTCTTAGTCGGCGGACGTGTGGAAATTCCTGGTTCCTGTATGCAGACATAGAGAGAGAAGGGAACAGGGGGAGAGAGAGATTAAAAGAAAGGGATTTGGGTGGGACGGATGAGAAAGCTGAGTCAAGGGGAGGTGAAAGGAAAAGGTGTGCAAATAGGAAAAAGTGTAATCTCTCCCACTGTAAACTGCATGTCTTCGGAATGTGGGAAGAAACCCCGGAGTAAATCCACGCAGACACAGGGAGAACATGTAAATTTTACACAGAAAATCAGGTTCAAACCCAGAACCTTTTTGTTGTGCAGTAGCACCACTAAACTATGCACCACCGTGCATCCTATGTCTTCATTCAAATGTGCTGTCTTTATCCAGTAAAATCTCTGTAGCACCTTATGGCTTGATCATCCTGGAGAAGAATCGCTTGATCCTCTTCAGCCACTTCTTACGGCATTTGATTTCAACAAAGTGTGTGTTTCCTTTATCATTGTTTGTGTTGCTCTCATATATGATTAACAGAAGCAGGTGAAGCTCCCTTACTTGTGCCAGGTGCTTTCTCATCTGTCCCAACAGAGTTGGGGTCATTAAAGCCAGCACTGGCTAGTTTGTCTGGTAGTTCAGTGTTTTCAGTTCCCGCACTGACAATGTCCGCTGTGTCCGCCGGAGGTCCATTTTCTTCGGCTCTATCATCAGCTGAACGTGTATCTTCCAATTTAGTAATGGATAAACCATTCCTACCTATCACTTTGCTGGATGTCTAATATGATGCATTCAACCGATGACTGCTCCAGTCGGCAGTCTTCCATGGCCAAACAGGCAGATGTCACATAAGGGTCTTTGTTAGTGTGAAAGTGTTACGTTGTGACAAAACTGTGCCCTAAAGCTTCGCTGGGGGTGATTCTTTTTTCAGGATCCACCTGCAGCATCTGCTTGATGAGGCTTAAAAAGGCCTGTGTGTCTTCATATTCAGCACCATTCTTCACTTCTGAGTGGGTCTTCGCCACGTCATCCAGACTGGTAAACTTGTTGAAAATCCCCTCAGAGTGATAGACCCAGTGGTTTGTCCTGAGGTTGTATTCTTTTGGATCATTCAGCCTCTATGAAGACTTTTCACAGGTGAAAAATCTGTAGGTCTCTTTTCCGTCTTTCAGCATGTGTTTATCAGGCAGACCCTGCATCTGCACGATGGCTCTCATGATCTCATAATCACACTCTGTTGGATACAGGTGCTGTCCCAGGTACAAGAAGGTCAAAGTGCAACCAAGTGCCTCGTTTATTGGAAGGCCCAACAAGTCCTCTGGGGCCCTGTAAGCAATGCATTGATTGGTAGTGCCATGCCGCAATGTGGAAACTGGTCTTGCTGCACCAAAACCAGTCAGTTTCACCTTGAATGAGTGCAATTCATTCACAAGCATTACTTTTTTTGGGTTGATCTGTACATGAGCCAGACCGATGCTCTTGAGAGCATTCAGAGCCACCAGGAGCTGTTGTGTGATTACTCTGATCTCAGATAAACACAGTGGCTTGAGGTGCCTCAGTTTCATGGAGTGATACAGACTTTTGTCAAGCAGTTAAAATTCCAGACAATTGTGTCCATAGTATTTAAAATGCCGATTAAACCTGACCAAGTTGTTCTTGTCTGGGTCAAGCTTACTGAGCTCTTTAAGTGTGGCCAACTCCCTTTTACCAGACCAAGGGAAGCTATTATGCATAATCTTCAGAGCCACGTGCTTCTTGGCCTGATGAAATAGGGTGCACTGGACCACCTGCCCAATATCTCCATTCCTCAGGGGCCCCCTTACAATATACAGTCTTGATTTGTCAGACAGATTGTGATTTACTTCCATGGGTTCAAGAAACTTTATTCTAGCTAATCTTGATTGCATTTCTAAAAGTTAAATGTTTCCACTATCTGTCATTCAGTATCCTACTGAACTTGCTCTGGCTTTGAGAACTGATTCTGATATGTGAAGATATCACCTTGGGCTTCTGACTTTATATATATATATATATATTATAGTCACATAGGTAGTCACAAGCTGGGTAGGTCAGTAGTGTATATCCTAAATGTTGAATAGATTAATTAAAAAAAACCTACTTAATCCTAAGAAATGTGCGAAGTGATGTCAACAGTAAAAGTTGTGTTTATGTATGTTAATAAAAAATAAAATAATAAAAATTAAAAGATATAAAAATTCCGTAAAAAATAAATATTAAAAATAAAAGTAAATAAAAAAACAATAAGCTGTGTGTGTGTGTGTGTGTGTGTGTTAGAAAATAAGCTGTGAAACTACCGAAGTTACTGAAGTAACTTACAAATAACTTACTGTAGTTAACGTTACATTGTGCCCATGGGCCAAAGAAAGTAACACAGTAAATTAGTTAAATTAAATGCCTACACAGAGTCTGAAACTTGCAGACTGCAAGAGTAAAAATAAAGAGTCAAATAAATAACAGTTAGCCTTACCGTAAATTAATGCTAGCTAACAGTTAGAATGTCCTGTTAATGTATCTCCATATACCACTCAGACAGCTAGCTAGCAGAGTGACTAGCTTGTTTAGCAGCAGCCTAAACTGATGCAACAGAACTAAATTGACAACACTGCACAGATAATTATGCAACAAGGGTACTTGGGGAGTAAGCTAGATAAAATATTATGTAAATATTTCTTTGGGAACAGATCTGACAGAGGTATTAAACAGCAAGTGTTCACCAATTAAAATAAAACTACTTTACTTGTCACGTGGAATCTTATAATAAGGAACAATTCCTATGAAATGTAGCTAAACCAAATGATGGTGGCAGAACAGGGGAGGTGGTGGTGAGAGACAGTCACAATGTCCTCTCTTAAGTTACAAGGAGAGAAAAGTGATTTACATTTTCTGGCTGGCAATGAATCAATATTTTATATCCAAAATGAAATATGATCATAGAGACTTTTCAGGGCCAATGTTAAGCATTATAGCCTACTGAATGTAACTAGCATGCATAAAGAAGGAGTGTTCAACATGCTTCATACAATCAATACATCCTTAATAATAATCCAGTCAATATGTAATGCTGTGATGGATGAGTAACTTACTTGGGTTTAATGCGTGCACTTTACTCTTAATTGAGTATTTCTATGCTATTTTTTACTTAAGTGAATCATGAAACTAACCTTTACATTTCATGTTTTGTATAAAGTTGTCCTCACGTAGGACAAAGTTTGTAAATCACGTTCACGCGAATTACACAACTACTACCTGTTTACTTTCGTCATGAAGTCGTATGACTATGGCTATATGTAGGCTACATGTCAAGTGTGACGCAGACCTGTAACGTATTTTAATCAATAGTAATAATAATGTTTTAAGAAGAAGAAGAACAATAACCCAAAGCTGGCGCTAACTTTAGACCCATCACATCGTGGGTTTGTCGCCTGAACAATAGCTACAAAACAGGTGTTAGCTGACACTATAAACAGATAAGAAAGTATTGATACTACACTTTAATATTTTAAACATTAAATACATTTTAATACATGAAAAAAAACTGCCGGCGCGAGCAGGACGCTGATACAGTAGCTCCGTACGTGTCGTATTGTTTTTGTGTTGTTTTTTTGTTTTTTGTTTTTATTTTAAACTTTAACGTTTACACTAGCTGTGTAAAACTTTATATATCCTATGGATACAATTACTTTTTACGGACAACATAGCAGTGGACTACTTGTTTATTCAAGGGACTGAACGACGCCCACCACCGTCTGCACAACACCTTCATCGGACAGAGGAGTGTGTTTAGTGGCAGACTGCTGTCCTAGCCCAGCTCCACCAACAGACTTAAAAACTCTTTCGTCCCCCAGGCCCTCAGACTGTACAACAGCTCCTATGGCAGGGAGGACAATAGACAAAAGAACAATTTCTACCTCCATCTGCACTCCTTTTTGGACTGTTTACTGTTTTTGCACTGTTTTACTGTGTTATAAGTTATTTTAATTCTATTTTAATATAGGTTTAATGTATGTATGTTTCGTATGCTGCTGGATACTTGAATTTCCCTCGGGATAAATATAGTATATATCTGTTCAACTATCTACACGAGTAAAACATCATCAGTCCTAGTTATTTTATTGTAGATTGATCACGTGCGTTGCAGTGGTAGCGTGGCCGAGTGGTCTAAGGCGCTGGATTTAGGCTCCAGTCATTTCGATGGCGTGGGTTCGAATCCCACCGCTGCCAGACTCCTTTAACTTTTGCGGATCTGTCCTGACTCCTAACGCAATCACACTCCGAGTCAGCTGACACGAGTACTTTGTTACGTGACATTTCACATACACGCGTGCATGGCTAATACGGCTCTGCTGACACAGATTACTGCATTTGGCTGGAGCAGTCTTTCGCAGTGCAAGTGCGCCCTCTTGTGGCAGCCCGCATGTCAAAAACACCAGCTGTCTTTTTGATAACACATAATTTATTCATATACCTATAGATGGATTTTCAACTACAAATAATGCTCTCAAGTAGAGGGAAAGAGGTAACGTATAAATGAATGTGCTTATTGTAGATATAAAATGATCATTGGCATTCACTGTTAATTATTTTATTTCTAAAAGTGTACAAAATTACTAATTAAACCTCTAAAGATGTGTAAATCACAACAAATCTTTATCAACTGGAAGCATGCTTTAAATACAATCAATTTTAAATTGTAATATTTGTAATACAAAGATGGATATTTTGTCATTTTAATGAAATCATAGCAACTTCAAACTGGAGAGAAATTCAGATCATTCACACAACTCAGCTTTAATACAATAATGCGCAGCCTGGTAGTTTCATCATTTTGCAATCAGTCACACATATAGCCTACCAACAACAAAAAGGTGGAGGAAATTACTGTCTCTGACATTCTGAAGACTTATTTTTAGAGCATAATTTATTGCGCCTGCTGAGTTTCCTTAATAAGTAACGTGGTGCATTTTAGTACTTCATCACTTTGTAAGAAAAAAACTAAGCTGTGAGACATTTTTGCAACATCAAAGCAAAACAGTTAATTTCCTAACAAATAAGACTTAGTGTCTGATCATAAATAACGCTTGAGATAGCTTATTGTGCAGTTGTCCATCCACTATTTTCCAGTGAGTATTGTTTAGTTCTGACAGAGTGCACAGCATAGCATCATTAGCACCAGGCTGAGACCCAGCAGCAGCAGTAGGACCAGGTGTCGGGGCAGCTGGGAGGTCCAGGAGAGGTTGAAAGGAGGCAAGCTGGAGCGAGGCTTTCTGGATATCAGGTACTGCTCCACAGAGTCCGAGAGACTGTAGTGCTTCGGACAGTAACCCAGCTCTCGACGGGCCTTGTCGATCTTGAAGGTGTGGCTCACAGCTATGCTCCTCACCTTGAAGTGGAAGTCAGGGCATTTGTGTTAAATATGTGGTCCACAAAATGTTCTCATCAAGACAGAAATCATCTGCAGAAGCTCCTTCTGCAGAGAAGCCCAGACCCGGTTAATGGTCATACTGCCAAGCTAATGGTTCAGATTAACCTCAATTCGGCAAACTTGGTTTTACATTCTGATAGCCTGTGAGTAATGGCTGCCTCCGGTTACTGCATCTTCTTACAGCCTTGGGGTAAGGTGTCTGCATGTGAAGTACACACAGTGATAGACCGACACCAGATAAGAGTTCAGCCCGACACCAGTGGGACAAGATTTCTTTCAAGCTCTTTTTCAGTTTTCCTTCCTTTCACATGAGCCAGTTCTTCTTCTCTTATGACGTAAAAGTGCTTCAATCAGCACACACACCTGTTACAAAAGATCTTTAAAGCTCTACTGTACGACTATGCCAGGTTGTTGTAAATTGATCAACCAGGATTTCATCATTGTACACAGTGGTCAACAATACTCACATTTAAATGATGCTGAAATGGTACTAATGGGCCCAAAGTGTGCCAAGAAAATATCCCCCACACCCTTACACCACCACCACCAGCACTGAACCGCAGACACAAGGCAGAATGGATCCATGTCTTCATGTTGTTTATGCCAAATTCTGACCCTACCATCTGAATGTGACAGCTGAAATTGAGACTCATCAGACCAGGCAATGTTTTTCCAATCTTCTGTTGTCAAATTTTGGTGAGCCTGTGTGAATTGTAGCCTCAGGTTCTTGTTCTTAGCTGACAGGAGTGGTACCCGGTGAGGTCTTCTGCTGCTGTAGCCTATCTGCTTCAAGGTTCAACGTGTTATGCGTTCAGAGATGGTATTCTGCATACCTTGGTTGTAACAAGTTATTTGAGTTACTGTTGCCTTTCCGTCTTGAACCTCCTCCTCTCCTCTGACCTCTGATAGCAACAAGGTATTTTCATCCACACAGCTGCTGCTTAATGAATATTTTTTCTCTTTTCTAGACCATTCTCTGTAAACCCTAGAGACAGTTGTGTGTGAAAATACCAGTAGATCAGCAGTTTCTGAAATACTCAGACCAGCCCGTCTGGCCCCAACAATCATGCAACGTTCAAAGCCACTTACATCCCCTTTCTGATGCTCAGTTTGAACGTCAACGAGTTGTCTTGACCACGTCTACGTGTCTAAATGCATTGAGTTGCTGCCATGTTTTTATGTTGCCTCACGTGTACGAATGTTTACCTAACACTGGATAATGAATCCGAGTTCTGCATTGGTTTTTTGTGTGGAAATATAGGCTGGCGTTAAACAATATTACATTTACCTGACGCTTTTATCCAAAGCGACTTACAATTGCTATACATGTCAGAGGTCGCACGCCTCTGGAGCAACAAGGGGTTAAGTGTCTTGCTCAGGGATACAATGGTGATGTCTCACAGTGGGAATCGAACCCAGGTCTCCCACACCAAAGGCAAGCATCTTATCTCCGATCTCCCTGACCTGTCTGTGGTACTCTGATTCAAGCCCTTTCAGTCTTACTGAACACATTAAAATAGGCAGAAACAGCTGGTCACTGCAGTTTTTTAGCAAATATCACTTTAACAGGAGTAAATAGTGTATCTGTTGGGTATTATTTTTAGCTGAGGTCACTTCCTGTAAACCTCATCTTGAACTTCCTGTTCTGACCCACAGCCCGTTTATGTTTTATTCACAGGACAATCATCGATCCCTGGCCAGCAGCTGTCTGACAGAATGAGCTCCAGGTGCAGGCCCACGGGCCCAGCTTTGGTTTCTGCTTCATCACACATTCATGAGGACCTTACAGGCTGTGGCAGAGGCTCCTTAAGATGCATTGTAAAGGCCTCCGCAGGCAGGATTACTGCAAACTGCCCTCATCCTGATACGTTTTTTAATAGTGCTGCAGACAAACAGATTAATATGCCTCCAGTCACTATGAGAACTTTGGGATTTTTTTATTTGCTTCAACTATTGAATTCATTAAAGGCTCCCTTTGGTTTTCCATAATTCATGCACAAGAGATAGTGTCAGATGATGGTGGAGGAGAGCAGGGGGTTGATAGGAAAATACCCGCCCTAATGAAGTCTGTCTTCACTGTTGCAGGAGAGACTTAAACAAGAATCTACTCATCAGAGAGCAGGTAACCCATACCCAACACATGAGACACATACAGTATTCAGTTAGGTAGGTACATATGGATGCATATGTCCACACACGCTCCACAGTGTTGTAACTTTCAACACTATGGTCACGTCATCATGATCCTTAATGCATCATTGTTCACTCAGGTCAGAATGTTAAAAGACCTTTGTGAGGCATTTGAGTTTATAAAAATAAAGCATTTTTCTTTCTTCCAAGTATCAGGCTGTGTCTGTAAGGTATTAAAAAAATATTAAGAACATACTGTAGAGAAGGTTCTCCAGAATTCAATTCAAGTTTTAAAAGAGACAGAAGAGGCAGATAGAAGCATAATTACCTCACTTCTGGTAAAGAGGAGAGGCACTTCTATCACAGGCCTCAGAGCTACGTGCAAATATTCCATCAGGATGGCTGAAAATAGAAGAAAAGCATACACAGTGTTAGTGTTCATAACAACATTTTAAACATATATGATCTAAGAGATATCTAAAAGGTGTACGCATTTTGGAGAAAGAGAGATACCTGCTGAATAGACGAGTGTCACAGGTAGGTTAATCAACGGTCTGCTGTGGGCCAGCTTTTCAAACTGCGTTGGCAACATGAAACAGAGCAAATTCCACTTAAGTTTTGACAAAATGCATTTGAATTAAACTGTAAATATTCTTGAAAGTTTAAAGTAAATGGCAGGAGTTCTTATAGAGTTCTATATTTTTCTTATTGTCAATAAATGGCATGAAAAAAATTAACAATGTGTTTGTCCATCTTTCAATACTTTCTAATTTCCCTAACCTGTCTGTTGCATTCAGCCCATTCGTTCCTACTGAACATGTCAATCTTTAAAAACAGGTCACAAATATATTGTTTTATATATTTATTTCAAAAGGCTACTGTAATTTTTTAGCGAACATTACTCAAACACATGTAAATAGCTCATTGATATCTTCTTAATAGTTTGGGACAACAATGGAGCTCCATGACACAGAGGAATAAGATACGTCAAGCTTTGGCTTCACAGACAATCCTTGTTAGTAGGACTGAGGTCGGTCTTTTGACAATAAGAAAAATGTAGAATATCACCAGCCTTAACATTTAACTCACCAACGGTGTCAACCACTCAAAGAGATTGACTGAAACGCCATCATTAATGAAATAGGCCTGTCCACTCTGCAATAGAACAAAAAACAATGGGGACACTGTACATTGCCTTTAATTAAACTATGAAGATGAAAAAAGTAGCTAGCACTAACAAGCAAGTGATAACTGTATCCTATCTTTGATCTTAGTTGTGCAGAATGGAAAGGTTGAATAAAAAATGTTACAGCAGAACCTTTAGTTAAATATAACTGATATTCAAGTCATAAATTGGTTACTGATACTGAGAAAGTATGTGTGTTGTTTCATTGCTGAAAGTAGTCTGATCACATGGATCTATGTGTGTCGTCTGTTTGACTCACAGCGACACAGCTCCTCTGCAGTGCAAGAGCCTCAGCTGCCAGCGTGTGCGCCAGCACCAGGTTATCTACATGTACCCAGTTCATACTGGCCCGGGGGTCCCCAAACCTGAAACTGAACAACCGACGCTCCACATTCACCTGAGTGAGACAGAGAGAGACGAGGGACAATAAGCAGACAGTTTGTTTTGTGGTGAGGGGTTTTTATAAGCCTCACAGGTTGGTGTTCCATCACTTCCTTTTACTCATTTGTGTTTTCTTTGTGTGTTTTTGTAACATTGCCCATCTTGCGTGAAAATTAAATAGAAAACCTCTGACATGCAGGACTGAGAAGTGGGTGTAACGGTTCTGCACACAGAGACGTGGCCTCAAAAGCAGGACTCACGGGCAGAGCAGTTGAAAGTCGTTAACTCTGGAAGAAGTTCAAGGCAGAGTTTGAAAACAGATAAGCAGACAGTGAGGGTAAACCAAGCAGGCTAGAGGCAGGCGGGGGGAACGACCTGGCAAGAGACTGGAGGAATGCTCTCTGCCACATGCAGAGGAGCTAATGAGGGAATGGGGAAAGTGTGATTGGGAATGGTGGGAAAACACTGAACACACGCCTCAGCGGTAACTACAGGGCAGGTGAGGAATGGCAGGTATCTGAAATGACAGGAGAGGTTAATGACTGGAAAAACAGGAAAATGAGCAAAAATGGGAAATTAATTCCTAGAGGTCCAAAAAACAATATCACTCAGGGTTGTTTGTTGTTAGCATAGCTTTTCAGCAGCTGAATCCTAAAATTACATGTAGATAGACTGCATTATAGTTGTATCTGCTGCTGTATTTGTACGTATAAATTGTGAAACAATAGCTTTATAACATGGAACTGCTCTATATATTATATAGATATTGTTACATTATCTGTAAAGGCACTTGTGTCATGTTTCATGTATTTTGGGTTCCTTTGTTAAATGGACAAAATGAGAAGACAGACATTTAGCTGAGCCGTGCTGAAAGAAAAGGATACCAAAGTCAAAGACAAAACTTAATGCATGGAAAGTTGGCAAAAATTAACCAAAATTAACCTTGCTACAAAAGGATTTTAAACAGTTTTATTAGTGTACTTCAGTAAACTGAAACTAATGGTCTTATGGTATGTGAATGATTTAGAATTATAGAAGTATTTGTAGTTTTTTGGGCTAAACATATTTGAACATACTACATTTGTACAAATATAGTATCTAATACATAGTATAATGTGTAAGGCAACCTACAATATATAGTACATAAGAAGTCAACCATCTGTCCCACCTGGCCGATAGATAACCAACCACATCTGGCCCTTCAGCAGGCTGCACTGCTACCTCATAGAGGACACAGGGGAGGAAAAGGTAGCTGTAACTGGATGCCTGGAGAGCTCTATCAATAATGTAAACTCTTCAGGCAGAAACACCAGGGAGGCTTCAGACACTACAAGATGTATATTCATGTTTATGATATGACAATATACACCAGTGGTCGGCAATAGATGGCCTGTGGGCCAAAGCTGGCCTGCCAGCAATAATATCTGGCCAGATTACTTTGATAGTGACAAAAAAAAAAAAAAAGATAGCACTGGTGCTGAAACAGATCTCAGTCATGACAGCAAAAGTTACTCACATAATCACTTCCTCTTAAGTGATTGGGCCTACAAAATAAAAGCGCAAGAACATTTTTGCAGCAGTGCTTTGTGTCGTGTTTAATTGAGAGCTGTTACTTTGAAAAGTTCTGAAGTAAATTCAAAAGAGACTCTGGCTTGACACACATCTGAAAAAGCCGAAAAAGTCGTGAGGACACAAAAGTAAGTATCCATAGTTTGATGTGGACCAATCACCGGGATGTACATACTCCTGCACATGCTTAATAGTGATATGTAATACGATCTCTTCAAAATCTATTTGTTGAAAAAGGAAGAAAAAAAAAATACTAGCAGCAAGTGAGGATTGAACACACCAAACTGGAGTCCTGTGCACTACCAACTGAGCTAATCACATGCAGAAAACATTATATGCATATAAATAGCCAATAGACGATGTTCTGGCTCGCCATCTAATGGCTTGAAAAAAAACTGGTCAGATGTCAGACTTATTTGCTGAGCCCTGATACACACCGATCAGCAGTGCTTTGAAGTGGAAAAAATAGGTTCCAGTACTCCCCATTCACAGGTTGGCGTGTGTATCAGCCGGTAGGTAGGTAGGTGATACGTGTCAAAGTAACATGCACATGAATGGCAGGACCTAAGGTTTCCCAGCACAACATTGACCAAAGCATCACACTGCCTCTGCCGTTTCACCATCTTCCCATAGTGCATCCTGGTGCTGTGTGCTCCACAGGTAAGCGACGCTCACACACCACCATCCACGTGATTCATCAGACCATGCCACATTCTTCCACTGCCCTGTGGTTGAGTTCTGATGCTCCCATTTTAGGCGTTTTCAGCAGTGAACTGGGGTCAGCATGGGCACCCTGACTTGGTCTGCGGCTACGCAGCCCCATGTACAACAAACTGCAATGCACTGTGTGTTCTGACCCCTTTCTATCAGAACCAGCATCAACATTTTCAGCAATTTGACCTATAGTAGCTCATCTGTTGGATTGGACCACAAGGGCCAGCCTTTGCTCCCCACGTGCATCAATGACCCTGTCACCACTTCACTCTTTTTCCTTCCTTGGCCAACACAATTTTGCCTCTGTCAAAGTCGCTCAAAACCTTATTCTTGTCCATCTTCCCTGCTTCTAACAAATCACTTTTGAGGACAAAATGTTCACTTGCTGCCTAATATATCCCACCCACTGAAAGGTGCCATGGTCACGAGATAATCAGAGTTAATCACTTCCTGTCAGTGGTCATAATGTTATGGCTGACCGGTGTATATCCGCTTTGTTTGTGTTGACTCACCACCACTCTGTGAAGGTGTCTCCTCTCCTCTGGTCCATAGATGCCACAGGGTCGCAGGACGCAGGTCCGAAGCAGGCCTCCGCCTTCACAAGAGAGGATTTCAACCTTCACTGAATATATGCATGTATGCGTTTTTCAGGAAAAAACTTTGACAGTGGTCACCATTAGCATACTGATATTTCTAGCAAAGAAAGGTTTGTGTATCATGTACATACGTTTATCAGCTAACTAATATATAAAAGTTCTTTTGTGTCTAATTCATCTTTGAGGTGCAGTGGTGAAAGAAGTAGATCTTTTACTTAGGTAAAAGTACAAACACTACAGATATATAATAACGAGTAAAAGTCCTGCTTTCCATCCTGCTTAAGTAGAAGAATTATCAGCTAAATATACTTGAGGTTTCAAAAGTAAAAGCTACCCTTCCACAGACCAGTGGCCTCTGTGACTGAAATATCATGATATATTACAGAAGAAGATAGTTAACGATGATGATGATCCGGGAGAGATGGGATAATGTGTTTGTTCTTTGAATTTTGCATTTAAATGCAAACATCTGAGAAGTTTGAAGGGACATTTCTGCTTTTTCATACAGGGTCACTGGCCAAAAAGGCTAGAAAGCGGTGGTTTACTCTTTTTACAATGTGTTGTATAGTAAGTCTATCATAAGCGTTTGTTTTTTACATAGCAACTGTACTTGCCAAATTAATCTAGTAAAGTAAAGCCAAATGAAGTGCAGTAGAAGTAAAAAGTCAAAATTGTACTTAAGTACTTTGGTAGATACATGACCTTTAACTTGCAGTGTATCATGAACCTGTAGCTCTAAGCTTAATGTATAAGGTGGTCGTCACTGATAGGGTCACTGAAGGAGGGAATGGGAGGCTTCATATCTGTTAATATAAACAATGTAGAGGAACTAGAAACCCTCAACAATTACCATTCCCACTAAAATTGGGACATATAACAATATCTCCCAAAATAATCACAATGTGAAATTCTTAGATATATCGTTCAGCCCTGTCATTACACACACTGTTTGTTTCACACCTTTCAGGGAGCATCCGTTGGCAGAGAGGACCATCTGCTCTGCAATCGCTTTAGTTCTGGAGTAGTGGTCGATGTGCTGCAAAAGAAAGAAACATAAATGCATTGTATTGCCCTCTCGAGTGTTGAAAAAGTTCTTATTGATGGCAAACGTATGGGATATTTACAAATCTTGGTGTTTTGTTGGGTTCTTCATTCCAATTTTTGGTGATACATGGGTGGATGGGACATTTATAGGAATTCATGGGTAACATTTCAGTTGATATGGTTTCCCATTGTAAGTTGGCAATAGTCATACTTCAGTTTGATTAAAAAAAGCTTTACTCACTATGTCGGGGGGCACAGACGGCACTGAAGCCTCATCGCCCTCTTCAATTGGTTTCCCCGTAAACACCACATTGATAGTGCTGGTGTACACCAGCCTGGGGATGCTCCTCTCCTTACACACTGAAAGACAGCACATCACACAGCAAAGTTATCAGACTACCAGGATGTTTTATGGGGGTGTAAAGATTAAAAATAAATTTGCAGACATTGTATGACAGATGTGCATATTCTTTATTTATTTTTTTTTTAGCTATGAGCAATGAAGATTTTAATTAAAAACACACAATAAAGTGAAAAAATTTCTTTTACTATTATTTATAATTATTTCCAGATATTAAATGATATGAGCATAATTCATTAAATTGATTCATCACAGTAGATCACACAGGGTTGCTTGATGAGTATGACAAATAAGATACATGTATCCTTACCGTTTATGACATTATTGGTCCCTCCAACATTGATTGACTCCACTTGCTCTTTCCTCAGCTAGCAGAAAGAAAGAAAGAAATACAGAACATCTTACATTTAGCTGACACTTTTTTTGAAAGCTACATTATGTCAGAGGTTGCACGCTTTAAGTTAAGTGTCTTGCTCAGGGACACATTGGTGGATGTGCCACAATGGGAATTGAACCCAGGTCTCTCACACCAAAGGCATGTGTCTTATCCACTGCCCTATTGCCATCGCATAGCTTGATTACTTGCTCTCTCTTAACACGTGAACAAACCAGCCACCAAAACAAATTCTAATTGTGGTAAAGTGTCTTTGGTTTAATTAGCGTTATTGGTGGAGCACTGATGGTTTTGTGGCTCCAGAGGGAGCTGCGTAAAATCTGATGAAGTGCCTCAAGTGATGTCACTTAAGTCGACATTGATTGGTGCTGAAGACCACAAGTTTGAAAGTAAAATAAATCTGGGAAAATAAATTGTTGGAAAGAAGTGAGCTTACCAGATCTATATGTAGCCCGCTCCTCATCTCTGTGTGAGGCTATAGCAGCCCGATGCTACATTAGCCGCTACTAGCATAAAACACACGTATCGGCAAAAGAAATATCAGCGGCCGATGTGCAGTGTGGGTAATGTAGGCGGCAGGTTTTGACAAGGAAGAAGAATGTGTGTAATAAAAACTGTCTATCGTGAGTCTGACAATGCTATAGGAGTGCTATGCTAATGCGATGCTAAATCATTGAATAGCTAACAGAACAACATTTGCTCTTATCTATAAAATAAAATAAATAGACCATTTGTATTTGTATTCATCTTCAATTCTAACAAGGAATTCTGGTACTTATCAAACTTGTACTGCTGAATAGCTTCAATTAACTCTTACATTATTATTATTGAGCTCAGAAAGTCTCATTTATGGTGCTTCAGGCCTGCAGAAGATTATGAGTAGTACATAGTTAATCGTAAATTAAATAAAGGCATGAAACTTTCAGCTCTTCGTTATTCTATGAAACATCCTCACTACATACAGTCTCTGTTTGTCTCTGGCTTTTGATTGAATGGTTAAGTAGTGATGCTAAGACGCTGAAGAGGACATGAAGGGAAGTTACCTGTTCTGGTCCGGTCATGCCGTAAGACGCTGTGTGGAATATACAGTCAACTCCTTCACACACCTTATGGAGGGATGAATAGTCCCGGATGTCACTCTGTAAGAGAAAGGGAGGCTTGATTATCCTCAATTAACTAATGCCAACTCAGAGGATTAGCTGCGTCCATAAGAGAAGACAGAACTGCTTTTCAGCACCTCTCTTTGTTATTATCAATAGTACATTTACTGTGTATTCTCAACACATGTTGACAAGTTGTGAGCATTGCAAATTCAGTGACAGAGTACATGTGGCAGTGTGAGTCAATAACTATCGCATGAAAGGACAGTTGTAATTAAGGTAAGTGTGCCATCAGGCCCGCAGGTGAAACCTGAATCATGTCTCCGCCCTCTCTGACCCAGTCAGCAGCTGGCGCTCTGAGGCAGATCACTCATCTGTGTCTGTTTCCAGCCAGCACGCAGATTAACCAGAGAGGCACACTGATGCTGGCTGAAGAAGGAAATAGTGGATTGAAAGTCTACACGGAGCAGTTTAAGTTAGAAGAAAAACACATACTGTGTATTTAATGCTGTCTATAACCCAAGTAAGTGAGGCTTTTACTGCAAGAGGGCAGACATTAAAAACCAAGAAACAATATTTTTTCTCATTCAATGTGAGACAATAAATGTGAGGTCCCACCTGTGTCACTGTCGTAGCAGTGCTTTGAGTTTGAGTTGTGTTTACTTAGAGGTTAAAATCTAAAAATAAGATAAAATAACAATGAATGTGCAGGTAGAGAAAAAAAAGCCCAGAGCTAATTAATATAAAACACATTTGCATTAAACATATATATGTTGTGACAAGATTAAAAACCATTTTTTGTCTTTTCAAAATGTTCGCTACTTTAAGACAGATGTAATTTCTCGCCATTTTTATCAGATCCTGTTCCTTTTCACAAACTATGTGAGGGTGAATGTAATTAATATTTCTGCCACATTCTACATCAGTCTGACTGGTAGTTAAGAGGGAGATGATTTTTAAAGCTTTCTCATACAAATTCAAAATTGTAAAACAATTAATAATTATAAAAATTAGATTCAGCCACCCAACCATGTGACGTCTAAAATGATGATGTCTAAAATATGAGGACCTATAGACTGCTTTTTGTATTGAATGGATTAAAATGTCTATTCTAAAATTTAAAAATAAATCGTAATGAGGGGACAGTGTGTTTTGGGGTAAAATGCCAGAAACAAAGAAACAGTATGTATGGATGAATAATCATTGCAAGTTGATAGTGCTGTGTGTCATTTTGGATTTGGAAAAATAGAGAACTGATATAACAACAAACGCTCAAACATTCAAACAAAGGTATCAGTTTGTTTCAGAACAGAGTCAGCTCCCTCTCCACTGTCCTGTACCTGATAGAAGATGCCTCCATCAGGGATATCGCAGGGAGGCTTGTTCATGTCCAGAAGGATCACTGACATTCCCTGGCTGGCCAGCTCTTTTCCCAACCTCAACCCTAAGTATCCACCTCCTCCTGTCACCACCACCTTCCCTGTGGAGACACCGCGGGCCGGTGCTGCCTCCTCTCCCAGTCTGGAGGCCGCACTACCTGGGTTGCTGTAGCTGGTCGCCATGGATCCATTTACCCTATGGCAGATGGCCTCGGTCGGGCTGGAGGCGATGGCCGGAGCTGGGTGGCTGACCCACGGCTGGTGGGGGAGGTTGTGCATGTGGTGTCCACTGGCCTGCAGGTGACAAAGTGGGGCACTGTGGCGGGGACGCTGCTTCACCTGGCACAGTGTGCCTCCACTCTCACTCATGTTGGGACCACACAGCTCCATAGATGTCCAGAACTGTGGGGAAACATTGGTTATTCATTGATTTAGTATAAACGTTGCATAACTGTTGGTGTAAACTGACCCAAAACCTTTTTTTTTTGTAACATTGGTGGTTGTGACAGGATCTTAGAGCAACTGGGACCGTACATCTTATTATTAATTTAGGCTTGGGTAAACTTGCAGTTTACCCTTCCACCTAGCAAAATCCAGCTGTTGTTCTCTATTACTATTGCATTTTTTAGAAAGAATATGTCCTCCCCCCTCATATTTATACATTTCTGTCCACTGTCTGCCTTTTTCATGCCCTCTGCGACTTTATTTCTAAAAATCTCCCGCAAGGAGAAAGCTGACAGCTTTGATTGTCCCCACCAATGGTGACATGAAATAGCCGCCCTTGACCAGGTATATTTGGGGTCTCCACTAGAATTCCAAATATAATCCAATGCATCTGAACTATGTTTGGCTGCATGGCATGAGTTTGTGATGACTGACTGCTGCTTGATAAGGGGTTAAATTGAGAAAACTGTAGAAAATGCTGAAATGGACAGAATGCCAGCATGCATTTGGTATAGCCTATAAAACAACTCAATAACAGTATTTCATTTTCATCTTTTCATTTACATTACACAGTTTAAAGGATTTTGTCAGTTGTGCAGACCCACAATAAACCTGCAGAATTCCTTCCTATGTGTTAAATTAGACTTCATGGTAACAGCCTGATGGTCATTGATGTCAACATTTTAATAGGCTTATAGACCTATACTTATATTTCGCCTCATCCTCATGAAGTAATTCAAAATGACTGAACATACAAAAATCAACAATAAGCTAAAAGTGCTTACAACTGTGAAGAAATATTTCACAGCTTCCCAAAAAGTTTCAGTTTGTTATCCGTCAGAAATCGCAAATATATCCATCCTATAACTTCTGACCTACAGAGACTACATGTCATATTAAAACATTGCTGTATTTTTCTCCAAAACGAACCAGCTAATTAATAACCATATTAATAAACTTACCTTAATGCTTGTTTCGACCTCGCACAATCATACATGTGCCAGACGGCTCATGAAATAATCCAATCGATACCTTCCCTTTGCTTTCGTGGTCCTTCCCGATGCGTCACCTCTTTCACCTGTCAGTCACCTGCACCTTGGGGCTCTCCTACCGTAATGTTGCGACGCAGCGCGCTGCCCCGCGGATTGAGGATCACGTTTCCAGCAGCGTAATGTGGACAAGGAGCATTCTCTCCTGTCCTCTCTGGGTGCCAAAGGGCCCTTCTTTTGGAAACAGAAAAAAAAAAAACATTTCAAATCAATATATGGTGTGACCAACCTTTGCCAGCACGAATTCTTCTAGGTAGGCTACACTTGCACAAACTTTTTGAAGCACCTTAGCAAAAGGTAGATTGGTCCTGTCCAAGGCCTAATCTAAAGCACTTGCAGTCAGCCCTAGTTACAGTATGTTGCTACAGGGTATGCAGGCTGTAATCTAAAGTATTGATAGAGACCCATTTTCAGGACCATATTGTTACAATGTGTGTTAATATAGCCTAGATGGTTGATTTCGTTCCCAGCTCTAGCAGTCATTTCCCCAAAAATAAATAGCCTGCTGTGTAAAACAACAAAGGTATGTCAATCATACCATGTTAATGTTGGTACACATAAGCATCTTGATTTTTTATTGATAAAGAACATGAATCCCAAACTACAGTCAATGTAAACATTACACAATGGAGTTGAATCAAAACATTTAAAAACATTTAAATACTAAATCTCTTAACATCGCTCCTTAAAAAAACTCTTAATTAGGCTATAACAATATCTTAATAATCAACTAAAAACACAGAATAAATTGCAAGTTAACATAAAACATAGATCACAATAAACAGCTTGTGTCATTTATTTATGTTGTCATTTTTTTCTTCATTTGGGGGCAGCCATCCACTAGTCCTAGTCAGTGTTTTGGCATATAACTGCAGCAGCTTCACGGGTTATGACAAATTCTTTCCCTTCTGAGGTAATATTCACCTGTGATGCTGTGTGAAGTTTTTAACATGTAAGTAGTGAGCAAAATGTCCAAATTATTATGTTGTATTGTTAAATTTGAACTCATTGCCATTACTTGTGTGGAATATACATCCATCCATCATCAACTGCTTATCCTGTGTACAAGGTCGTGGGGGGGCTGGAGCCAATCCCAGCTGACATCAGGTGCAAGGCGGGGTACACCCTGGACAGGTCACCAGTCCATTGCAGGGCCACACATAGACGAACAACCACTCACACCTAAGGACAATTTAGGGTCCAATGTCCGCATGTCTTTGGATGGTGGGAGGAAGCCGGAGCACCCGGAGAGAACCCACGTAGACACGGGGAGAACATGCAAACTCCACACAGAAAGGCCGGGGAAACTGGGGTTTGAACCCACGACCTTCATGCTGTGAGGCGACAGTGCTAACCATGTTGCTGTATCAACAGAAAATAAAATAAAAATGGAAGGTGTCCTGTTCTTCAGCACCCTTTTGTTGTTTGATTATATACACGTCGACCTAACCCTGCCACAAGACACTGCTTTGACAGTGTCGTGTGATGGCATGTGATATCAGCAGGAGTACACAGAAACATTTCACATGCAGTGACGTTTTTACTAGTAAATGACACATAGTTTTAACCATGCTAGTGGCTATCTTTTTCTGCCTGCCCTTTAGTGTTCAATGTGTAGCATACAGCTCTGAAAAGAAAAGCCTGTTTCAGCAACAAATGGAGTTGATAAGAGAAAAGTAACATGCAACCAAGCCAGCACAAAATTGTTGTTGTATTGAGAGCTTTAATATGTTAAAATGTGTCAATCTGCTCTCTATATATCTGACAATTTGTGAAAAGTTTGTATTTTGGGATCTTTCCTTTATTTATCTTAACCTTTATGAAGGTCTAAAAATCCAGTCCTGGCCAAAAACCTGAACTTGGGTGCGTTCCCTGCCTCCACTATCTCCCTCTACTCTTCAATGGCTCCTTTCCACCTGTCCTCACTCCACTTGTTGTACAGGTGCGGGTCATATAATTAGAATATCATCAGAAAGTTGATTTATTTCAGTAATTCCATTCAAAAAGTGAAACTTGTATAATGTATACATTCATTCCACACAGACTGATATATTTCAAGTGTTCATTCCTTTTAATTTTGATGATTATAAC
>NW_025744337.1:0-8294 GCF_021292245.1 Micropterus dolomieu
TATTACTAGTGATCAGTTAGTTAATAATCGCTCAATTATCTTAAATCAGTCAGTCAGTCTCATATCTAAAGGGTCAATTCTCTTGGCAGGAACTAGAAATAGGCAACACACACAGCTCTTGATTATATTACAGTGAATTTATTCTCTAACTAAGGTGATAAAAAGATGGTTGGATACAGGGAACATAAACATTTGCTGAACAATGAGCCTGGAGGTTCGATTGTGGGAAGCATTTGACTCATACGGCATAGAAGAGCTAATTAAAGTAAACTAATGCTATAATTTAGGAGTTAAAATGGGCATCTGATCACAGAACGTGTGTTAACTCTTACTGCTTGTCGACAGCCTGCTTTTGGCCTGTTGCACGGGTCCCACGCTAGCTGCCCGATCCTGGCTTTTTGCTAGGGATTCTCCGGGGTTCTCCGTGTCTGATTGAAAACGCCTCCTCCGTCTGGCAATTCGGCTGTTTTCAGGTTTCCTTCGTTGTAGCTGGCGAGACCACGTGGCTTGGTCTGACCTCGGTGAAGTTGGCTCGACGAAAAAGGCTGAAAATGGAACTTGGTCGTTCCTGAATTAGTCCAGTGTAACTTAACGGACTGATAACTTTAACAAACAAAAGAAATAAAGAAAATAAAACAAACTGAAGGCAGATCGATGTCGCGGCACTTCAGGTGTGTAGCTTCAGGCGAACAAAAGGCCTGTTTCGCTGGCCGAGTCTGGGCGTTGCCTGGCGAGGCACGCCAAACGCGTGCCGAAGCGTCCAGCGAGCAGAGTGGAAGAGAGCAGCTCTTTTGTTGCCTGGGGCGTGGTTCCCCAGGGGGCGTCTCAGGTTTCCCATGGGACTGCCTTTCTAAACTTAATGTTTAAAAAGAAATCTATTTGCGCATATTATAATCAAATATTTTCCACAATCGAACCTCAATGGTTGAACGGTTGTACGGTTCTAGGCATTTGGTAACAGGAAACAATTGTCACATTATTGGTCAGGATATTTATACATTTAACGGCATTTCCGACGAGGGCATGTAATACTTATTTCGTCCACTTGGGGGAGCTCAGGTTACATGAGGAAAGCTTGGATTAAAGTCTCTCCTTAGGAACTGGGAATATTGTTGATTCATCCTTAAATTCAAGCTGGCGATTAAGAGTATAGTAAAACATTCCTTTGTCATCATTTCTAAAGGAATTTTGTAGGAAAGTATTATGAACAAGCATTGATGACATTAGATGAAGGAGTGTCTTGCTGAAAATATAAACACTGCACAAGTAACTTCTTTTCAGCACTAATATCAACAACCGATAGCAACAACAGTTAACATAACTACTCAAATAGAGTAAATAATTAAACTTAATTAAATGCTTTGAGTCTTTGGAGACTGCAGTCCCTTTTACATTGAAAGTTCGGCTGTCCTGGACCATGTCACACTTGGGTGAGACAGGGGTTTTCCTTTTTGATGTGGTAATAAAACAAAGAATAAGGTCAGTTGCCACGGAAACATGTGTGGGGGGCCAGTTTTGATAGGCTGTTTAGGGAAATGCCAATGGCTGGTTCGTGTCCCTTTGTCAGTTTAACAGTCAGGCCCCGCGTTATCAGCTTCGGAATCAAAATGGTGCCAGTTTTATGGTAGGGCTAGCACTTAAAGAAAGCAACTTTGACCCCTCCCCTTCTTCTCTGGGGAGGAGAAAGGAATTTAGAGTAGCTCCGAATTTATTCAATATAAAATGCACAAATCCACACCGTTGTTCACTACAACATACAGCATTACAGCATTAAGAATGAAATGGAAGACATAGCAGTGATGGCAATGAACATACCCAGAGATATTTTACCAAGCTTTAAAAACATTTTCTGCTTCAGAACTACATGTATAAAATAAATCCCATTTGGGTGTAAAAGTTCATTGAAGGATTTTATGTGCCCTCAAATGCCTTCAACCACACAGGGAAAAGTTTCAGACTGTATCTTGATTCGAGTCTGAAATTGGGAGAGAAATCTCAATGCGCAAAACCAGAGGTGGAAAGAGTACAAAAATATTGTATTTAAGTAAAAGTACTGTTACATTGATAATTTTTTTACTTAAGTATAATTGAAGTTACTGTTATAAAAATCTACTCAAGTAAAAAGTAGCTTACTTAAAATTTACTCAGAGTAAAAGTTATTTAGTTACTTTTACCTCCTAAAATAACTTATTTGTACTGATTTAATATCTTATGTATAGCCCTTTTTATTATACTTATGTAATTAAATTGCAGTCTTTTGCGATTTGATGAGGGCACAAAGCCGGATATTAGTTTGTTTGACAGATCCTAATAATACATTTTTTGTTAACATAGGCCTAAGCATAATTAACTAGTTACAAGCAGGTTGTTAGTGGCGATCAGCATTAGCAATGTCATGCATCGATGTCTTTTTGGCTAATTTGAGCGAAGCCTCTTACTAAACTATGAAAACCTCAAATGCCAACTACCCGTGGTACAAGCAGGGTGCAAGCTATGGGGAAGCTTGGCTCCTTTGACATTCTTTTTTTGCCATTGCTGTTTCTAAATCTTCTGCATCATCATGGATCATGCGTAAAATGAGGAGCGTCATCCAGACAGAGTGAACGATCACCGAACGTCCACAGCGCGACGGGCCACTCCGCGACCTCTTCTCCCTGGCTCTGTCCACTCCCTCTGGCATGGACGGTCAGTGATGATTCCCTCTGGCTGGATGAATCGATACTCCTGTTTTACGCATGATCCATGTGCTACTCAGGGCTGGCCATGACAGTTTTAGAGCCCTAGGCAAGATTTGAAATTTCAAGCATTGGACCACTTTATGATTCATCTCCAGCTATTTAAACACAATATTCAGGCAGTATGTGACAATTCTAAATATAAAAATTTTAATAGAATTCAGGCATTCTGTATGCTACTGCTTTTAAATATGTTTTCTCCTGTAGATCAACTTTTCTGGGGAAATAACCTCTTTTAGTAGGCCTATGTGGGACCTTTTCACCTCAATGATAAATTAATTTATTTTAATTCAGTTATAAACTCCTGGAATTTAATAGCTCTTATGTTTCAGCGGGTTTTGTACTCATGTTCAAAACTTTCTGCACATTCAGAATCTCTCCTATAGTGTTCTCTGACATGTCCAGAAAAAAAAAATCGCCATATTACAAGACTAACTCATTTAATGAGAGTTACGTTACTTTCTGGACTCACAGCGCGAGTTGCACATAAAATTGCCAGTGTCGCATCAGCTGGGCGGAGTTGATTTGAGTTGAAAACCTTCTCTTGCGGCGCAGCTCCCTGACATTTTGCACCATAGGAGATGGCCCTTTCAGATAGCGCTGCGCTGGCCGCGGGGTTCAGCGCCACGGGTCAGCCCTGGTGCTTCTGCAGCTAGGGATTCTCTGCAGCAAGCTGATTTACAGTCAGCCCTGTCTTTGAGCCACACGCAAAAGGTGTTTTCCTTGTTAGTAACACACACACACACACACACACACACACACACACACACACACACACACACACAGGATTCACAGGAGATGATCCAGCCTGTAATCCAACATTACTGTTTGAACTTTTATCTCATTGAATGTGTTTATATGCAGGTCAGTAATCGACCTAATTTAGATTATTTAGGATTCCTCAGAGACTTTGGTCCATATTGACATGATAGCATCACGCGGTTGCTGCAGATTTGTCAGCTGCACATCATTGTCATGTTCAAGAAACCAGTTTTACTTGGGTACACTGTGGTCATAAAAGGATGGACATGGTCAGCAACAATACTCACAAACTACTGTCGTGTTTAAATAATGCTCAATTCGTACTAAGGGGTCAAAAGTGTGCCAAGAAAATATCCCCCACACCATCACCACACCACCACCACCAGCCTGAACTGATACAAGGCAATTCTGATGCTCGGTTTGAACTTCAGCAAGTCTTGACCACGTCTACATGCCTAAATGCATTGAGTTGCTGCCATGTAATTGGCTGATTAGCTGTTTTAACAAACAATTGAACAGGTGTACCTAATAAATTGGACGGTAAGTGTATATCGCAATTGTAAGTCACTTTAAATAAAAGCAGTTGGTGCTGATGTCGTCCTGGCCTGATGGATAAAAGGAGATTATTGATTGACGTCTTTATTATTATTATTACTATTATTATTATTATTATTATATTATTATTATTATTATTATTATTAGGCATGATTGAGTTCAATCTCTACGTCTGTTCCTTTATTTTCTTGCCTGAATTTTTCGAGCCCTTTTTAATGTTCTATTTGTAGAGTCATGGTTAATACCAAAGATCTTGATTACTTATTCTTTATCAGTGCCTTTCGGACAAACTTTAATTTACTGCGCTGGGTTGACTCAGGGACAAATCATTAGACACCACTTTAAATGCACAAAAATCTGCACTAAAATGCAGGCATTGGTGTGTTGAATCAGTTTGCCAATACGCAATATTCGTCATTCTCTCAAATTCATTATGAAGTAATTTCTTTCTAACTACACCACAAATAAGGCACTCTTTTTTTAGATTCAATATTTTCATTTAAACACACTCAAACACATGAGTTTTTCCTTGATTTAGCATGTGTGTGTTTGTTTTCTTCCAACCTGTGGTGTGTGTGTGGTCTGCAGGTTGTGCAGTCCTGCCTTGATGGTTTGGATTTGGTTCTTCAGCTGACGTTTGTCTTCTATACTCCTCTCAAGTTCTGCATCTCGCTCCTTTAACTCGTCCCTCATTCTCAGAAGTTGCTACACAGAAAGGAGAAGAAGAGCGGTTAGATATTAATGTTCACCAGGACTCCAACTATATTCATCAGGGGGGAGAATATGTTCTCCTGATGCAGGATAGCATCGCCAATAAGGCCCCATCATTGAATCCAAAAGGTAAAATTCCTGTTGGGAAAAATCCAAAATAAGCACTCCCTTGTCAGCTTCTTCTTCTTTAATGTGATGCTGAACAATTCATCAGTTACAGTGGTGCTGTGCAGTCTGTCTCAAGTGAGGTGAGAAATGAGCACTGGTCTGGAGACAGGGAGTCAGGGAGAGATTCAGCTGGTCAGTAAGACAGACCTGCAGATAATGAGCTCCTCTGCATATCTGGGACATCATTCGTACTGAGTATTCAAAATATGTCCTGCTATCTAGTTATGGAAAGATCCAATTACGCCATAATATTTTTACACTGTGGATTTTTACATCTGTGTTCTGTCTGCGTCATGTTTTATTTTTGGTATACACCTTACAGTACAGGTGGCTGGCAAATTGCACACACCTATTCATCATATCTTGCATTATGATAGTGGTCCAGTGAAGAACATACATTAACACATACATAAATAATTAAAGAGGAAGAAAAACAAACAAATATCCTCAACTACAGTTGCGTTGCTGCTGAAGGTCAATTCACAAAGTCTTAAGTTAATGTGAAATATCTGGCCTTTTACTGTGGCCAGTCTAAAGCACACCTGTGCAATACCCATGCTGTCTGATCAGCACCTTGATATTCCACACCTGTGATGTGGATGGATTTTCTCAGCAAAGGAGAAGTGCTCACCAACATAGATTTTTACAGATTTTTGAACAATATTTGAGAGAAATAGGCCTTTAGAGAAAGTCTTAGACCTTTGAGTTCAGCTTATGATGAATGGGGGCAAAAACAAAAGTTTGTTGTGAGCAAGTATGAGCTGAAGTATAAGCAAGCATGAGTTGATGTTGGCAACCCAGGACAACTGCTTATCTAATTTCCAAACAAATACTTTTATTAATTTGTTTTACTGATGTAAATATAATACTACATAAACTGAGGTAATAATCCAGATAACATTTTAATTATAGATTGTATCTTCAGTGCTAAATGTATGAGACCTTATATCCAATGGGAGGGTATTTTTTTTATTAAGGACAATCCTTTGCATAAATTGCATTTATACCTAATATGCTGAATATGCATATCATCAAATTGTGTGTTTATATCTTAAATTAACATTTCCTTAATGCAGAAAAGACACAGACTGAATATTAAATTGTAAATGGGCTTTGTTTGGCAAGGGAAGTGCATCACAGAGAAGCTTGAGCACTGAGAAATGGAAATGTGGTGTAAGCTCGGTCAAAAGAGGTTACTACTTAACACATTATTAGATGTAAGCCCAAAAGCAGAACATTAATTTAGAGGCTTGACTCACAACACTGAAATCAGAACAGTGACTGGAGAACTGGTGCACAATTTGTTATAATTTAGACTTGGTGCTGAATAGACTATTGGCAAGCACCGGAGGCAAATCTCCACATATGCTTTCCGCCTCTCAGAGACTGAACCTTGTCACAGCAAGAAACAGAAGAATGTGGTTGCTTTGCGTCGCTCCCTGATGTAAACACGTATGTGGGAATGTGAAGCGCTGGAAAAAAAACTTATGCTCAGACAACTTTTCATAGGTAAATATAATCTTACAAATGTTAGAATTTGAGTTTTGGTATCATTTAGATGAAGGAAAAATGTGGTGATGATATTTTGCAGTTTAAAGGGTTTACAGAAAACATATATATTTTGTTGTGTGAAAAAGGGCTCTAGTGAAGACACTTTTTAGGGCGTAACTAGAGAGGTACTGGGGAATAGGCTTAAATAAAGATACTATAAAAGACTTTTAGGTTTCAAGGTGAACATCAATTCTCACCTATAGATGAAGGTGTAGACAGGATAAACTTATCTGCTGATACACATACGAGGAATTTGACTCAGGATTATTCATTGCTCACGATGTGCTTACTTATACAATAATACAATAATAAAATTAGACACAGGCTACAGTATAGAGAACACATATATACACACTATAAACAAAAACAATATAGACAGATTCAGCATCTGGTAGCTTAAAGAAGAGTAACTGGAAACTGGGGCTATTTGAGAACACAGCAGGTGATCAGAAAAGTGGACCGCCCGAGGAAGTGTTTTCTAATTTCAATTGGATTATTAAATGTTCCTGAGGGTAACATTCTATTAAATATGGCCTAAAGCTGTGGTTCTCTGCTGGTCCTTGGGACACAAAGACACACTGCTTCTTTTCATCATAGCCATTTAAAGGATGTAATTTCTGTCTAAATGCCAAATGTTTAATCAATCAAAAATAAATTGATCCACATCCTGGCCTCTTCACAAACACATGCCTGCAGTTACTTAACACTGTAACAGATTAGATTAGTGTAATAAACATTACTGTAAGTAAAAGCTTAAGTATTGAAGGTGCAAACGACACTTTCCCTCAGATTCAACTATAGTAAACAAACTCAAAATGTCACTGACTAATCAGGTGACAAAATGGTGATGTGTGAATGTAAATATACAATATAACAGAAGAATGACAAATTGCCAGAGTATAGTGAGCACCACTGCATTGAACAGATAACAACAATATAAAACGTGTGGTTTATACAATATGGCAGGAGTGTCGTAATATTTAACATGTTAGCTAAAAGAGAAATAAGAACACCTACAGAGGCAAAATGAAGCATGCATTAACACTATGGCAGCAGCTATTAATTATTTTACTGATAATTTTCTTGATTAAAAAATTGTTTTGCCTCAAAACCAGTCAGAAAAAAAAGTGTGAAATACCCATCATAATCTCAGAGAGCCCAAAGTGACATCAAACAACTTGTTTTGTCTAAAATAATAATATTTAATGTACCAACATATTATATGACAAAGAAAAGCAACAGTTTGGGCGAAATGTCCAGGGTGTACCCCGCCTTTCGGCCGATGTCAGCTGAGATTGGCTCCAGCCCCCTGTACGCTTATCCTGGAACCCTGTATGCAGGATAAGCAGTTGACGATGGATGGATGGATGGATGGATGGATGGAAAAGCAACAATTTGCAAGGTTACAACTGTATCAGTTTACAATGATACAAAACAGAAAGCAGCAAATCCTCACATTGGAAAAACTGAAACCAGAAAATGACTGGCATTTTGCTTGAAAATTAACTGAAATGATCAATCGAAATAATAGTTGCCAATTTATTTTCTCAATTCGGCTTTAATTAACACCACCATTAAAGCCACCTTCTGAGGACAGAACAATCATGTTTTAGAACCAAAATGACATGCATTGGACAATGTGGGTCTGTCAGAAATATAAATACAAAGCAACAGCCTTAAAGCTGCTACACATCATGTAACTGTACATCCACACGGGTATTTTATTTTTAATCTACCCAATTAGAGCTCTTCTGAGCAGTGTGCATGATTGTCACCTCACTTGCTGATAAGTTTGTTGTCTGTTAGGCCTCA
>NW_025744338.1:0-20223 GCF_021292245.1 Micropterus dolomieu
AAAGTATGTTTTAAGAAGGGACTTAAAAGAGTTCACTGACTCAGCCGACCTGATTTCCTCGGGCAGGCTGTTCCAGAGCCTCGGGGCCCTGACAGCAAACGCTCTGTCCCCTTTAGTTTTCAGTCGAGACTCTGGAACAGACAGACAGACCCCTGCCCGAGGATCTCAAGGTACGTGCTGGTGTGTATGGGACTAAAAGTTCAGAAATATAACAAGGCGAGAGGCCCTGAAGAGCTTTAAAAGTGATCAATAGAATTTTAAAGTCAATTCTAAAACATACTGGGAGCCAGTGTAATGAAGCTAAAATAGGAGTAATGTGGTCATATTTCTTTGTTCTGGTTAAAAGCCTGGCAGCTGAGTTCTGGACACTCTGGAGTCGATCAATAGATTTTTGGGTTAAACAGGTGAAAAGGCTGTTGCAATAATCCAGGCGTGATGAGATGAAGGCATGTAAAATGGTCTCGGTGTCCTTAAAAGTTAACATAGATCGAATTTTTACTATATTTCTAAGTTGATAAAAACATGATTGAACAAGCTTTGTGGTGTGCTGCTCGAAATTTAAATTACTATCAAACCAAACACCAAAGTTCTTTGCCACAGGCTTAATGTGATTTACTAGGGAACCAGCAGGTAGAACTATGTGTGCTCTGTGAGGCTAGCCACATTTTGCAATAGACCTCACAGGAAATACAGCTTAGTCATTTCAGTCCAACGTCACCAAAAATGTAAGCCTAGCTATATTAAACACACACACAGAAAATCGAGAAAAAAAAAAGGCTAAACAGGAAACACAAAATAAATACAACTATGAAGGCACGTTTGGCCTAGACCTATATAGCCTACTTGTGGTTCTATGGTGGGGGGCTAGTGTATTCCACTACCCATTTGACAGAAATATCTGTTGAAGCGCATCAGGAGAAGGCGCTGAAAGCCTTCATCACCAAGACAGGTTGCGTTTTGGGGTAAGCACAAGATTCCCAAGACTGAAAAGTCTTTCTACTGGTGCACTGGATGGTGTTGGGGCATAGTAGTAGTGGAGCGTCATTTTTATTTAACATCTTGGAAACTTGTGCAGGCTTGGAAATGAGACTTTACCTCTGTTTCCATTTACATACAGTATCTCACAAAAGTGAGTACACCCCTCACATTATTGTAAATATTTGATTATATCTTTTCATGTGAAAACACTGAAGAAATGACACTTTGCTACAATGTAAAGTAGTGAGTGTACAGCTTCTATAACAGTGTAAATTTGCTGTCCCCTCAAAATAACACATCACACAGCAACACATTCTCATCTCAATGCGTCATAACTGACGCTTTCAGACAGCGTGACAAAGCGTAAGGATTTTACGCTAAAGGTACCCTTCAGCATCCGTATGAAACGCCCCCGTTTGCTACGTTGCAGCAACACAAGGGAGGCTAACCCTACCGTTAGCAAATCGGCCGTGAGGCATAAAGTCTGTGACTTAGGTTTAGGTTTCATTTCTGATGGTTGTGGTAAGGGTAGGGGCTTCAGGGGGCTGTCAACACCTTTTATCACGAATGTAGCTAGCTACCGCTAGCTAACTAGCACTTCCGGTCTGTACGGGACGCCCTAGAGCATCTCATACAGACGCTTCCGGAAGCGTCTTATAGAGACTCACCGGTGCAAATTAACTTTCTTTATGGATTCTTCTTTTCAACACAGTCTTAACAAGAACATGGTAACAGAACTACTCAAATTGAAGTGGCGAGAACTACTAAGTAACTTAACAAAGATTATTTAATTGTACAAAGTAATATTTTCTCACTTTTGTTGCCAGCGGTTGCCAGATACTGAAGGTGCATCAGCCATGGCACTGGGCAGTGCATCAAATTAAAATAAATCCTCCTTGTTGGAGGTGACAGCAGCAGGTTGAGGGGCATCAGGCATCAGGGCTGCATGCTCTTCTGTTGTAGAGAGCGGCACTTTGTCATGACGAGGCACTTGATATGGTCTCTTCTGGCTTCTTCTTTTACCCTGCACAGCTTGAACGGCGGCCAGTAGAGCATCCTTGGACCAAATTGAGTTTTAATTGCTCCCACAATAACCTCAGGCAGCCATTTACAAATGGCCATTTTTCATTGCTACAGTGCCATTAGTGGCCATTAGAACCTCAAGCGTTGGTTGAAGTGTTCCATAAAAACAAGTGTCCTCACCTGTCGGATGTCAAGTGTGACTATGAAAGACGTCATAATGGAAAAGTATTCCTTGAGAAAGTGGTATTCCCTGTCATTCATACATTTAATTTGAAGCTGCGTTATTGATGTCAGTAAGGAGCATTTTTTTTGTGATCCGAGCATGGGCATCATAGACCTCTGTTGAATTATTTTAGAGCATTATAGCCTAAATTGTTATCATTAATTACTAGAGCAATGGTGGTCTACACTGTCATCATTTAAAGTGTTATTTTATAGTGTAAAGTTAGGATCACAGTGTTAAAACTCTGTATGTGCTCTTTTCTGTATCTAACTGCCCAGGCTCAACAGTAACACGTGTGTG
Source organism: Micropterus dolomieu (assembly GCF_021292245.1). Classification (NCBI taxonomy): domain Eukaryota; kingdom Metazoa; phylum Chordata; class Actinopteri; order Centrarchiformes; family Centrarchidae; genus Micropterus; species Micropterus dolomieu. The sequence goes on from NW_025744338.1 coordinate 2,525, forward strand.
TGTGTGTGTGTGTGTGTGTGTGTGTGTGTGTGTGTGTGTGTGTGTGTGTGTGTGAGCAAGCACAGTGGGATAGCAAGACAGCATCAAAAACACCTGCAAAGGAAAATGTAGAAGCAGATTTTGTGAAAATTGTATTACAAAACATACATCAATATAGTCCATCACAGTAAGAATGTCCTGTTTCTAGTACGGAGCACAAACAACACCAGGTTATGGATGAAATGGTATGATCAGTGGAGGGCATGCAAAGGACACAGAGAGGAGGAGCAGGCAGTCAGGGACTTTCCCACCAAATGCTGAGGCACGTGAAAATCTTGGACTTTCCCTGATCCAGGTGCAGTAGGAAAGTGAGCCAAGAGATGATGTGAAGCCAAGAAACAGGAGGTCCAAAAGGAGGTGAAAGTCAGTTGTCACATGATTTCATGTCAACTCGGGTCTCTGTTCTGGTAACAGAATGGGACTCTATTTTGCACCGATCTCAGACACACTCCAGTGGAACTTTTGTATTGTAATTGGCGTCTGTTTTTGTTGATAATAAAAATGTTGGTAAAAGTTCAAGCTTTCTCACCTGGCCCAAGTCTTGAATTTTTTACACGATACCTCATTGTTTACAATTAGATTAAGTGTGGCGGGGAGGCAGTACACATAGCACACTACTACTACACAAGCACACTAGGAAGGTCTGTAAAGTCAACTTCGCCATTGCCCTCTACCTCCTCAGACTCAACATGCTGATATTCCTTGAACGCCTTCAAAGTTACTCCCGTTATCCATCACACATGCAGTGACTTTATCGTCGGTCAGTTCATTTTGAGAGAAAAAACGTCTTTCTAGCTCAGTTGCAATCTGTCGTATGTATGTCTACATCATTAACAAGCCATCGCAGCTTTCTTTCGTTTCAAGGTATCTGCGTCACCCCATGAACTTACGTTGTTGGCACTCCATATGTCTGCTGTTGCTGATACATACTGCTGGGCTTCGAACCAACCAGTGCATGCTGTGCTAAATCGGTTTAATTATATGTGGATAGAAGTAGGCGATATTCATTAACCTTTGTCGCTGTTTGTAATAATAACACAGCAGATAGCATCGGCATGGCCCAGTGACTAAAATACTGAACCATTCTGTGGCAACATTAGCTTACCTTGTCATTGCTGGTCTGGACGGGGATTTTGCTGACAAGCTTTCTAAAAACCAGCGATTCTACTGTTAAGTAGCATGTCTTCAACAACATACTCTGCTTCAAGCAGCATGGCAGGCCGAGAGACACTTACATTTTGTTTGCTTTGTCTTTCCCGCCCTCTCATCCTCAGCTTTCTTTCTATTTTCTGCACTTGCAGCTATCTCGGTTAGCTTAGTGTTAATGTGGCACTGCTCCAAATGTGTTTTAGCTGTTCTAGTGCACTATATCTAGTGCTAACTTAAGTTACTTAGTTCCCTCAGTGTCCCACAAGGATAGCACTTGACTATAATGTTCTTATCCTTGTCCTTGACAAACAGAAAATAATGGGAGTATGTCCATCTGCAAATGTAGAATCAGTCTCTGCAGTCATCTGAACCATTGAATTCCAGCAACAGAAATAACGCTGCTCTTCACTAACGGATTTTTAAAAATCTGGTGATGAAATGTTTCGCGTTTGTGCATTATTAAAAAACAAAACACCCCTTGATGTCGGCTTAAAATGCGTTGTAGCACGTGTTACTAAGATTGTAATGGTAATATTACCAAAATTATATTAGTAATACGTTAAATTACTGCGTTACAGCAGAAAGCAATACTTTACTGTAATTGCATTACATTTGTAGAGTGTTATTACCAACACTGCTCAGGAGTTAATGTAGCATGGTCTGAAAAGGTGAATTTCAGCAAGAAATCCATGGGTTTGAAAGGTTATCAGACACCAAATCACTCTACAACCGTTTATGATATCAAATTTTAGAACTCACTGTTAAGTTATTACAACAATTTTGATTGCATCTTCCAGTGGGACACTGGATTCCTCTCTCCCATCTCTCCCAGAGAAATGGGAGGGAGGAATTAAGACAACGTAAGAGAGGTAAATCAGTTGCCAGAGCTGCAGCTATCTGCAGATTTCTGAAGATGGAGTTTGAGGACAGGGCAGAGCTCTGCTTTCCACAACTCCTCAACACCTCCTGCAGGAAGCACACATCTTCTTGGTCTGAAGCTGTTCTTGTGAACATTGTGCTGTCCTCCATCTCTCTGCTCACTGTGGCTCTCAACATGCTCGTCATCACCTCAGTGTCCCATTTCAGGCAGAGATTTACTTCTGCTTCGCTTGCATTTTCTGTAACTGTAAAATGTGAACAGCTACTGTAGATAGCATGTATAAGATGGGTTATCTTCTTACTGCTGCTAGAACTGAATAATGTTGCACCTAGACTTATACTCTGCCTTGCTGACTGTTACACTAAAGCTGAAATGTCTGACTTTAACAACAGAGTGTGGCTCATGTCCCATCTCCTACTAATAATTAACATTTGTTACTATCCACTGTGACCTTAACTTGGTGGTTGTAATTGTCTATACTTAACCATTGGGTAGTTATACATGTGCTAGATTAGAGAATTGTCAATCAAATGAGTTTTATTATGTTTGGAATAGTTGTTTAAGTTGTTGTGGCATTTAGATATGTGGACTTGTTGGGTTAATACTTTTCTCTTTCCCTCCAGGCAGCTCCACACACCCACCAACATCTTCCTCCTCTCTCTGGCTGTCTCAGACTTTCTCGTGGGTCTCCTGTTCATGCCAGTAGAAATCCTAAAAAGATCCTGTTGGTTTCTTGGTGACCTCGTGTGTTCTTTGTATAATTGTGTGTCTTTCAGCACTACCTCTTCCTCAGTAGGAAACATGGTGCTCATCTCACTCGACCGCTATGTTGCTATTTGTGACCCTCTGCATTATACCACCAGAATCACTGAGAGAAGAGTTAAACTCTGTGTTTGTCTGTGTTGGTTCTGTTCTGTTTTCTACAGCACTCTTCTTTTTAAGGATGACCTGACTCAACCAGGCAGGCATAATTCCTGTGACGGAAAGTGTGTTGTTGTCATTGACCAAATCGCAGGAGCAGTTGACCTTGTTTTGACCTTTATTGTTCCAGTTACTGTCATCATAGTTCTGTATATGAGAGTGTTTGTAGTGGCTGTGTCTCAGGCTCGTGCCATGCGCTCTCACATTACAGCTGTCACACAGCAGATTTCAAAGACTCCAAAGACAAAAAAATCTGAGCTGAAAGCAGCCAGGACGCTTGGTGTTCTTGTAGTTGTGTTTCTAATATGTTTCTGCCCATATTATGGCTTGAGCCTTGCAGGGGACAGCTTGCTCAATGCTTCTACATCCTTTGGGATCTATCTGTTTTATTTTAACTCGTGTCTAAACCCTGTGATTTATGCCATGTTTTATCCCTGGTTTAGAAAATCAGTCAAACTCATTGTTACTCTTCAGATACTGCAGCCTGGCTCCTGTGAGGCCAACATACTGTAGAGAGACTGTGAAGTGACTGAAATTAGATCTGCTGAAAACAGGTTTTCCTTCCATCTGTCTATATAGTGTATATATATAGTTTATTAGAAAACTCTGCATCGCTCTACTTGCCAAAGTAATGCAAGAATTACATAAATTTTAAGATTTTTATTATGATTGTTATGTACTTTCTTTTTTTTTATTTCAGGGCGCTCTTTTTCAGCAGTTGCCCCCAAACTGTGGAATGACTTACCTCCTCACATTAAAGTGGCGCCCAACCTCCACACCTTTAAATCTCGTTTAAAAACATACTTTTATTCCCTGGCTTTTAATTCACAATGAGAACTGCTGTGGTCTTCGTTGTCGCTGTCAGTGTTGGTGTTATTTGTTTTGTTTTAATTTTATTTATCATGAGCATATTTTATCATCTCTGTAAAGCACTTTGGTAACCTTGATGTTTTCTAAATTGTGCTATATAAATAAAGTGGATTGGATTGGATTCATTATTACTGGGTCATAAGAGGGGAATGTGGAACTGTATTCATGTACAAAAGATTGTGTTGAAAACCATGTGAATTTTCTATCCACTTGAAAATTATCAATACTTTTAGCTTCGGGCACATTTAACATATATGTGTATATAAAAACTGTTATTTATATACACATCTGTAAACTCAAATAAACCTTTTTGATATAAAAATTTTGATTTACCTAAATTGAAAAATGCTTAATAATTGACCCAGTTTAAACAGTAAAAAAATCTGAATAAACAGCTCATTGACTGAGAACGCTTTTTGTCTACAGGAGGTATGGATGGGTATCGCTACTCAATAACTTTATGGTATCAAGTAGCCATATTGCTGCAAGAAATGACTATTTGTATTTGTATGCCTGCACCATGAACTGTATAAAAAGTCCATGGCTGATTTTAACAGCTGCTCACCTTCATCTGCGCTCTCAGGCATGTTCGTCACTGTTGCATGTTTATCACCCCAAGCTTGGCATTCTGTTCGTTTCATCTTCTGGTATCATTTAACACTTCTGACCATTTTTATTTGCTATTCAGATCACTTGTCACTGATCGCTTGCTCCATCACATTCATTAAACGGTTTTGTGGCGCAGCAGCAATCAGCTGATTTTACTCAGACTGCAGCTGCGGCTGCTTCAGGTGTAGTTGGTTTGATCAGCTGGACTTGCAGCCTCTCTACCTCTGTCTGTGAGTCTTCAGTGTATTTAAAGTGACTTGTTTAAACAGACTCCATTCTCATTTTATACTTGTTTCCAGTGTTGGGGTAGTTACTCAAAAAAGGTAATGGATTACACATTACTAATTACTTTTTTTTTTAAAGTAATGCCTTACTTTACTAGATTACTCACTGTTGAAAGTAACATGGGCAAGAGTCTGAATACTGTCAGAATACCTGTTCCTCCTCAGAGTCAGCACAAGACCGCCCAGGCTAAAGAGCCTCGCCACAGGTGCATTAGAGGGTATCGCTGTCCTTTTGCTAAACTAATGTGAAGTAACGAGAATACATCCACCACTCGAAAGACGTCTTTAGCAGCTCTGCCATTTCTGCGTGTTACAAAAACGCACACAAAAAGGGACGTCTGATTTATGTTTCTCTTCTCCCGTTATGTAGTAGTATGCCAGTAACGTGATGATTGTTATTAGTAAGTACTAAGGCTGGCCCCAAATAGTCGAAGATTTGATGTTTCAATGCTCAGAGCCTGATTCGGCTGTTACTCTCTGTCGAAGCTTTGCAATGAAACAAGGATCATGCCATTTTGGTGATATGGGGCTGCTCAACATCTGATTTTACATAGATCTACCAGTTTTCTCCCAATAAGTTAATGTCCAGCCAATTACAATAAACATTTCAACGTTTAATGCTGTAAATAAACATGTAAAAAGAATAAAACTTTCAGTAATTGTTTTTAAAGTGCGAAAATAAATCCAAAACTGTAACCCTAACCCTGGGTCGTCAGTGCGCATGTGTAGGCGTAGCGTGTATGTTGTCCGCACCTCGCATACATTACTGCGTTACAGACAAAAGTAATTTGATTACAGTAACATGTTGGCTATGTGTAACTTTGTAATGCGTTACCCCCAACACTGCTTATTAGTCGTTTTTGGAGGTTTGAGACTCACCAAAAAAGGAAAAAGCACTTGCAGAGATCTTTCAATTCAGTTTATTGATTGAAACTTAACAAAATAATTTCCCATTGTTTAGACTACTTTCAACACACATATCAAAAAATTGCCTGAAATTAGTTTCCCACAACTTATTGTGGCAGACAGACAGACAGGATTTCTGTCTGCTTCTGGTCAATGTCAGAAGTTGGTAATGGCGCACAGGATCACACCCACCCACACTACTTTGAGTGACTTAATCTAAACTATTGATATTATGATTATTTTTAATATTATTATATAATTATTATTTAAAATATTAAATATGTACATTTAGTTATAAATACATTCTATTTGGTGGTTGTACCTGCATTTGTATTTGAGCATTAAAGCCATGGTGGAAGTCAGTCATGGACTTCAGCCACAGTCACTGAGGAACACTGCATGGTTAGGGACAGGCTGCTGAGTTGAGTCAGCAAGTCACGAAGGAAGCAGGAGAATTTGATGACCACCCCATCCTTCATAATATGGAGAAACTCCTCGGGCCTTTGCCCTTTGTGTTTCACTCCCAGCTCCTTCGGGTGACTGCCTGACAAGATAAATGCAAAGAATGTAATTAGTATAAAATAACATTTAACGAAAAAATTATCATTAAAAGGAATGAATACCCACTTCTACTACGTTGAACTAACACACTTCTCCTGTACATAACTGTTTTTTCCTACATGTACTAGTCTACCTGCTCTAGGTGGTAGAGCAAAGAGGTCATGGGGATGTTTATGGTGTAATTAGCTCTGCTAGGTAGGATTGTGCAAGTCTTATAGCAGAAAGTCTAAAATTCATCTGCACCTTGTAGCCAGTGTAGAAAGGCAACGATGGTGTTATATAGTCAGATTGAAGACGTTGGCCTTCTACTTGTTGCCTGATACACTCCCCAGTGGGAGTGTACCTCAGGCTGAGGCAGTGGCTGCATCCCTGTCGATGCAAACTCAGGCCAAACAGAGGAACCCTGCTATGTGCCAAACACTGGCTAAAACATAGCCTACCAAATAAAGGCTGGTAAAATTTAAATCACTTATAGCTACAACTATACTTAATGGCTCTGTTGGCTAGCCACATTTTGCAAGAATACGAAATAATGTACAAGGGCTTGTGTGGACCCAAATGCAACGCTCAAGGTTAACAGGTTTTATTTGGGGAAAGAAGGAGTTGAGGGACTGGAGTTAAGGGAGAGGTGGATGCCGGGGAAACGCAGGCACGGGGAACCGAGGAGACTGAGACCAGAGAGCTGAGGAACACTAGGGGCCAAGGAAAAGAGGAAGCACGGGAGAACTGGTCAGGGGGTTGGTGGAGGAGTGTGATGGCAGGCTGAATGGGGAGGCACAAGGGAGAGCCGGGAGGACGCCGTGGGGGAAGTCCGAGGGGAGGGGGAAGGTGAGCGAGCCCAGCCGACTTGACAGAGGACGATGGTGAGTGCACCTGGGGAGAGACAGACAAACAGGGTTAATGACTCCGGAAAAGCCAAGAACAGTGAGACAGAGTGGAGGGAGAGAGAGAGAGAGAGAGCACACATGGGGGAGGAGACACAGGGAGGCAGGCAGAGTACAGAGAAAAAAAACAGGGAAAACAGAATCAGACAAAAAACGAGAAATAACCAGGACACTCACAGTCAGCCGGGCTGCCACCACAACAGCTTGGGCCTATTAGACCTGAAAAAATATGACTTACTCATTGCAGTCCAACTTCACAAAAAAATGTAAGCTTGGCTATATTAAACATAGACACAGAAAATTGAAAATAAACAAATAAAGTCTAAACTGAAAACACAAAATAAATAGAACTATGAAGGCACGTTTGGCCTAGACATATATAGCTTACTTGTAGTTCTATTCCATATAGGCTTCGCCCTCTAAGGCTATCGTTGGTAGGTTTACCCCTACCCGCGCCTTCAGTACTGAGAAAAGTTGTCTACGGCCAGCTGTCTAAAGAGCAAAGATTTCTTACTAGCGAAGAAGAATCCATGTCTTTCTCCTTGACAGTGAGAGCGGGGCGGGACGCTGCCATGTCCGTCCGGCTGTGTGGCATCTGCGAGACGGGCTTCATTGTGCCGGGGGACCTCCATCCTTGATGCGAGGTTTGCCTCGGTCTGGAGCACGCCGGCTGAGCGCTCACCCCTGGCTCACGCTGCCCGTACTGCTCACTCCTCTCCCCCGAGGAGTTGTAATGCCGGATGGATAATTTTGCCGTTCAAGATGAGGAGGTGTAGTAACCCACACAATCTCTGGACGAAGCCATAGGAAAGCTGTTGCCGGATGACCAGGAGTCGGATGACTCCGCTTTCTCCAACCACAGGTCTCCCAGCGGCTCCCCGCTTCCCCCGTTCAGATCTTCGGTGGACGCTGGCCTTCAAGGGGGTGATTACAGCCTCGAGATGGCTCCCTCTGGCGATATCTCAATACCGCTCTCCGCCGCCATCTCCATGCCATCCATTGGAGGCCTCGTCAGAGAGCTCCCCGCCATCATCCAGCGGGCTTCTGTCTGCTGTCATCTGCTTGTTCCCCCGGCCCAAGAGTTTGCTCCACCGGCTCAGCTCCCTATGTCGTTCCCCGACCTCCAGCTCCGCCGGCGTCTGCTCCCCTGGCTCAGTGTCACCCTCCCAAGGTGCCCGGGGTAGCCTGCTCATGGTGCAACCCCCCGGTGCAGCTTCGCCGCACTGGGAAGCGCCAATGACATTCTAGGGGGGAAATGTGTGCCTAATGTTCTTGTTCTGCTTGCACTTTTATTCAAAACACAAACATAGCCATAAAAAGCTTTTTCCTGGGCCTGCCACCGTCTCTGAGTCAGTGGCCGCCTTCTCACACATTTCCTCCACACTAGACGGACCATCTGCAGCTGGCCGGATGGCCTTCATGCAGCCCGGCTCCAATGCCACAAGCAGACCTCTCCCTCCCTGGCCTGCCTCTGCCTCTGCCTCTGCGTCTGAGCATGGAAATCGCCGCCCGCCAGCCCCACCCGTGGCCGGCGTCCCCGCCCTTTTGAGGTGGGCCCCCAATGGGTCAGCGGCAGGGTCAGCAGAGTGGCTTCTCTTCACAGCCACTACTCAGAGTGGCTCGCATCCTGCTCGATGGACAGATGGATGGACAGTCTAATGCTATTTCTAGTAACGTGTGTGTGACTGGAGGATGTAGTACCCATATTGTCCAGTAGAGGGCGGAGCCTGTGTGAGATAGAACATAAGTTACTTGGTTCCCTCAGTGTCGCACATAGATTGCACTTGACTATAATGTTCTTATCCTTGTCTCTGACAAACAGAAAATAATGGGAGCATGTCCATCTGCAAATGTAGAATCAGTCTCTGCAGTCATCTGAACCATTGAATTCCAGCAACGGAAATAACGAAGGTTACGATATGGTAACCCTAGTTCTGTAAGCACAGGTGGAGCCCTCTACTGGACTCTATGGGTACTACCTCCTCCAATCACACGCACGCACTTGCCCACTGAAATTTTATCGTGCACGTAGCCGATCAATAGGACGTCGCTACCGATACGTGCGTGACGTATAAATAGCAGTATCACTACTGCCTTAGCATCCTACCGCCTCTTCAGCAGACGGCGTCGGAGCGGCAGGGCTCATCAGTAGAGGGCTCCGCCTGTGCTTATAGAACGAGGGTTACCATATCGTAACCTTCGTTCTATCTCACGCAGGCTCCGCCCTCTACTGGACTCTATGGGTACAGTGGGTACCCCACACCAACCCGGTCGGCCACAGGCTGGCAAAGCCCCGACCACCACTTCACCTAGTGACAGAAGGTGACAATAGGGGGCTTGGCCTGACCATTAACACCTGGACTGCCCTGACTTCTCACTGGAACGTCAGGCACTGCCAGTGTATGTTCCCCCCTACACCCAGTAGTCACCAGATCATCACTTTTCAGATGCTAGGTCGCACTTGCGAGCTGGATCCCGAGAAGGAGCCCAACATATCCAAGAGATAGAAACGCACAAACGGGCACAGTAAGGGCCAAGATGCCATTGTGCAGATCTCTTCGACACACACCCCACTGAAAAAGGGTCGTAGACACTTCCACACTTCTGAGTGGAATGTGCACGCACCACTAAGGGTGGGTCTGTTCCCGCCCGTGTCCAGGCTTGGGAGATTCACTCACAAAGCTAGCTGGCGAGGCTCTTCTTGGACAGGGTTTTACTGACTGCACTCTCACTGAAACAGATGAACAGCTGACCAGTGCGTCGAATGGGGGCTGCGTGCTCTACATAGGACGTTAGCCTAGCACACATGGACACAACAGATGCACTCTCACCTCCCTGCACCATAAGTGGGGTATGGGGGTAGAAAGCATCCAGATTTATTGTCCTGGACCTGAACATGCTCCTTATGTTCTTAAGAACAAAAGGAGGTATGTTGTCTCAATCTGGCTGCACTGTGGACACCAAGAACCAGCATGCAGCTGGGGTGAACCGACAGGCACACAGCTCACTCACCTTCTTAGCAGAGGTGAGAGCAAGGTGAAGGGCTGTTCAAGAGATAGCATTTTCAATGAGGACTGCTCCAGGGGCTCATAAGGTGTAGATATTAGAGCCACCAACACAAGCGGCAAGTCCTACTGAGGCGCTGAGAGACACGACACCAGTCGCTGTCTTCTCAAACCCTGCAGAAAGCGCATTACGAGGGAGTGAGTGAAGACTGTCACCAAACCCCCTGTGACAGGAGAGATAGCTGCAGCGCGACAGCCCCTTCTCCATCAGACCTTGCAGGAAAGAGAAAACGGATCCCACCGAAATGGTAGGCAGATCCGTCTCCCTCTCAATGCATCAACGCTGAAAGCCCAACCACTTAGCTTTACAGCAAGACATGGTGGAGACTGCCCGCCGCTTGGATGGTCTGTGCAACTGAGGTCGCACAGACCATCTGAGTCTGCCTCTCCACAATTTCAGGAGAAAAACCTGGAGAGGCTGGTCCAACAACAGCATTGTGCATATGAAGCCTCACCCTTGTGACAGAGCAGTGTTTTCTCCCCCATGTCTCCTCGCCTCTCCATCTTTTTGTGCTCTCTCCCTCTCCGCCCTGGAGCCCGGCTGATGACCCGCACCTGTGTCTCATCAACCTTCACCTCCGCCCGCCGCACCTGCCTGCCATCAGCCTCATCTTCAACAGTATTTCTACCCCGGTACTCCACTTCATCTTTGCTTGATCGTTGTCGCTCCAGTCCTGGTGCCACTGCTTCGTTCTAAGCTCTCCTGTTCCTTGTCCCTTAACCTGTTGTCTCCCGAGACTAACCTTGTCTTTTCTTTCTCCCCGCCAGGTCCACTCACCTCCGCCATCCAGTCAGTCAGCCGGGCTCGCCTACCTGCCTTCTCCCCTCGCATCGCCTCCGCGGCGTCCCTCCGGCTTCCCTCCACGCTCCTCACCTCCCTCGCCTCGGCCTCCAGCCCCCTCTCAGTCGCCTCGCTCGAGCCTTGCCAGCCCCGCCTGCTCCTCGGTCCTCCATGCCCTCGTCTGCTGGCATCCTGCTCACCTCATCTCACCTCCCTTCCTCCCTTTTTTTTCTCCCCTCAATAAACCTCTTTTTATAATCTGACAAGCGCTGCGTTTGGGTCCGTTCCGTCCACACCCGTAACACAGTGGTTTGAATAGCATAGCAAAGGCCCTCCCACTGTCTCTCTCTCGAGCTTAGCAAGGAGAGCAGTGTGGGCCGTAGGTTGGATCATTAGCTTAGCATCGGCTAATGTGCAGTTTGTGGAGACTGAAGCGCGTTACACACCGAGCTGAAGATGGAGGGGGAGGAGAATGTCCTTTATGAATGTACTGTATTTAATCAGTTGAACATTCACAGCATTTTCAGTGTGTACACAAGCAGCACATGAAACACAAATAAATGCATGCTGGACACAACGGAGGAAACAAAAGCAACCGAAGCAGCAAGCGATCTCTTTCGTCCCGCTATACCGAGAGAGACCTGAGTTTGGCTTTCTCTCTCCGGCTATAGCGGACTAGCCTAGCTGCGCTGTAACCGCACCGTGAAAGAGATGTCGGCAGGGTAGCGTGTCTGTTTATGTAGCAGGCTTTCACCGCTGGTTAGCTAGCAACGCGCCCGTGCGAGTACTCTATGGGTACAGTGGGTGGAGCCCGATGACTGTCCGCTCCGTCTCGACGAGCCACAGCTCACCTCACCGACATGATTGGCCACAGGTCACCAGCCTCAGGCCCTAAGCGGCCTCCATCCTAAGCGATGGGGCATTGGGCCACCCCTCAGAAAGGTCACTAGACCGCTAGGTGTTTAGACCAAGAGGGATCTGATCCTAGCGGATCCAAATACCTGAACTGTCCTGACCCCTTACAGCTTCATATAATGTGTTAGGGCGTGCACAGGACACAACAGATGCTGCCTCGCCTCCCTAGGCCCAGGGTGGGGCGGAGGGTGGAAGGCATCCAAATGTATGGTCCTCAACCTGAACGAGCTTCTTATGTTCTTAGGAACAAAGGAGGGGTTCGGTCTTAACACTGGGGTGGGTGAAGACAGGTCTGTCGCCAAGCCCCTCAGGACAAGATGAGATAGCTGCCGCAAACACCTTAATGGTTGAGTGTGACAGTCCCTTCTCCATTAGGCCCTGTAAGAAGGAAAGGATGGATCCCACTGAGCAAGTTATGGGATCCATTTCCTTCTCAATGCACCAGCACTGAAAGCCCAGCCACTTAGCTTTGTAGCAGGAAGTGGTGGAGCCTGCCCTCACCACCTGGATGGTATGTACCACCTCTGCGGACATCCCAGCCTGTTTCAACCTCTCCCTTTTAGGAGCCAAACCTGGAGAGGTTGGCCAAGCACCGGCAGCGTGCCTATGGTGCCTGACTCCTGTGATAGAGCCCCCCAGACCTGAGGCACAGACCAGGGCTCCGTCGCTGCCAGCTGCGTCACCTCTGCGTACCACCCCGCCGATCTGCGGCTGGGGGCTACCAGGATGAGTGACAACCCTTCCTGTCTCACCCTCTCCAGCAGGGGTGGGATGAGATGGAGTGGGGGGAAAGCATACAGCAGCCCTTTTGGCCACGGCGTGGTCCACGCTCAAGGGCGGACCGTCCTGTGGTAGGATCGAGAACCGCAGTGGGTGTTGTGCCTTCACAAACAGCAAGTGTGCCGCAGCTCTCAAAAAGTGATGGAGACAAATTCAGCCATTTCAAAATGTGGTGAGGACATGTCCCCAGTGTATATGACACCTATGGCCTTCCCATTGTACAGAGGAAGCTGGAAGCAAGCTAGAGTTGCTGGCAGAAGAGATTGTGGATGTCGCTGTTGCCCTGGAGGAGCACATCATTATGTACAACCTCAAAAATGTTACTAATACGTTTGCAATAGCATAGACTATCCCTAATAAGTATACATTTGCTAATACAAAAACTTTTCATGAACATCAGTAGCAGCAATTCTTCAGCCAAAGTTCATGGACTCTGAAACTAGATGCAAGGAAAGTGTAGAGACAACTTGGCCACATTAATGGCAGCTATCACTGTTTCCGTTGGTCTGCTTTGAACTTGTTTATACACTAAAACTACATCACACTCGATCTCACAAACCGAACACACCGCCATGCCTCCATACACATCAAATGGTTAAACACTCAACAAGGCCTATTCTGACAAGACAAGGGCCTGTAAAACTCACATCAAAAATTAGTACGATGTCAAAATGTTATGAACGAGGTTTGATTATGTTTTGTACAGTTAATAGTCTAAATAATCTGTAAATTAAAAGTTTGTGAAGTTTAATTACAGCACTTCAAGTTAGTTAAAAATTTCTGCTTCTATTCTAGTGTATTTGCTGCACATTACAAAGGCTATGGCTCCATCTAGTGGATGAAATCTGCAATGGTCTTTCCTTACAGAAACTTTGTTAGCATTGAAACTGGGCCCGTATTTATCAAGCTTCTCAGAATTACTCATAAGAACGCTGCTAAGAACTGACTTAAGAGTAAAAACATTCTTGGCTCAAAGCTGAGCTTTAAAGTTATCAAGCATCATAGTCCTAATTTGAGTAAAGTGTAGGACTAAATCTTAAGTGTCAGTCTTAGTGCTGATTCGCGACACTTTGCTGTGCCGCAAACAGGATTTTGGATGACGATGTAGCCAAGGACCAATCACTGAAGAGATTTCTTTCTTTAAGAATATTCTCAGTAAATTCACACTGAATGGTGAAATTCCTCAGAGGAGTTTATATTCAATACACATTTAACAATAAAGAATTTTCAAGATAATACATTATGATATAGGGCTACACATTAATAAATGAAAGATTAAAAAGTTTATCTTTATATGAGCGCCATCAAATGTGCTTATAATGCTCCTGTATTGCCAGCTATTTGCATGAACTGTGTTAGCGTCTATCGGATTACGAGGAGGTTGTTGGGAAGTCAATGAAACGTGTGACAGTGTGTGGAGCTGTAAGTGCTATAATTGTTTCCACAACTATTCGGCTTATTGATGGTTGTGACCGGCCAAAATCATCAGCATTGCTGCGTTTGTCCTGTGGCAAATAAACAAAGCGTCATCACCACCTTCAATTTAACTTGATAAGCTTGATAAATACCGGCCCAGGTCTTTTATTAGGCTGAAAAAACTCAATTAATTGTGGGGTTTACCTATTAAAATATTACATTGAGTGTGTTTTTACATTTATTTGTAAATAGACTATAGCTACAACTTCAAAAATATGACTGGTAATATTTGGAATTTAATTGACCATCCTATAGGCCATGAAATGAAGCTACATTGTTGCATTATAGATATCAGAGACAACTTGAAGTTCAAGCCTCCCATCCTTAATTTATTGATTGGGATAATATATCTTTTCCCCATAATTGATGTTGCCATAAATGTTTTGTTTTCAAATGTTAAACATTTTAAAAAGACAGCGAGAGGCACTTTAACTGGCAGAGGGGCGGCTCTGAAAATTAAAACATGAGAACCAATCAAAAGCATCAGAACAGTATCAAACTTTACTAAAGTGAATAAGCATGAAACACAGCTCTAATGCTTGAATAATTCATTTTATAAGAAACTGTAGGCCTAATACAACCGTTTTCACATTGTGGGGAAGTGAAAGCATTATCTTCTTCAGTGGAATTTTATAGGACAAAATAAAAGTGAATCCAAACAATAAAGCATAACACAGGCTATGCACAGTAGGCTACTCCAGAGTTCCCAGTTGCCACAAGAATAAAAGCATTTAACACAGGCTGTACAAAACATGACTTGAATTCACTCAATAAAGTTAAAATAAAGTTACACTGACAATGGGTACTGGTGGCGACGTACCTAATGACGACGTGTCTGTCACACGGTTTTAAGGCGACGTACCTAGTTCAGATGTATTTAGTAGGCGTATATTTATACAGGAATTCGGGTCCGGCCGAGCGGTACCCCCGCCCTCAGGCGATGAGGGGACCCCCAGAACCGCAGGTCCCTCTGTACTGACTGGGGGGGGCGTCACCATGCATCGCTTGTGCCTCTTGAGGTTTAGATGCAGGCTGGTAAACCAGCGTTGTAGCCGCCTCATGTGTAGCAGGCCCAGGGTAAACACTGGATGGGCTGCTACCATGAGCCCCAGCATCTTTAATGACAGTGCCGTCACAGCAGTTCCCAGCTGGGGCTTGCGGACCGCTTGAATAAGGGTCGTCTGTCTGAGTTCCGACAGATGAGCTCTCAGGCTGGCTGAGTTGAGCACAACACCCAAATACTCTTCTCCCAGTTGATTGCAAAGCGCTGTTAGCTGAGGAGCGTTGTGAATGAAACACTGGAAAGCTTCCTCGGCCCTCACCGCCACCAAACCCTCCATAAATGGAGTTTGGCCCAAGGGGGGCCAAACTCGAAAAGGGCCAAACTGAAAAGTCCCGAAAAACACGAGCGGACTGCGGCGTCCTCAATGCATAAAATACATACATTATAAGAATGATAAATAACTAAAAGTCATTAAGTCACTTAAGTCATTAAATTATGCCCATCTGTGGGCAAGAGTGTTAATGGTGTGGCTGATGTTGAGTCAGTCCTGGTCCCATTTGCCTCAAAGCGCGCAAAGACATAGTTGAGCTCCTCAGCCAAATTGCTGCTGGTACTAAAACACTCGGTCTTTTGAACCCTTAAAGTTTGTGAGGTGTTGGATTCCCTGCCAAACACGCCGGGGATCCCCCTCGTTAAAGTGCCCCTCGATCTTCCTCCTGTAGGCTGCTTTTACTTCCTTGATTCCTGTCTTTAATTTGGATCTGGCGGTGCTGTATAATTCCATGTCCCCGGACCTGAAGACTTTATCACGTTTTGTCAGCAGCAGCTTGACCTCCCTGTTCATTCATGGTTTGTTGTTTTGATAGCGTTTGACCTGTCTCTCAACAGTGACATTATCAGTGCAGGTCTTAATGTAGTGCAGGTGTAATCCTCAATCAGTGCGCTCAAAACAGTCTTGCAGTTGTGAAGTCGCAGTAGCAGGCCACAGCTTTGTTAATTTCACCGTGTGCACAGATCTCTTAAACACAGGTCCGTACGCTGGTGTGAGAAAGAGGGTCAAATGGTCAGACTGCCCTAAATGGGGGTGAGCGGAAACCTTGTATGCCCCTCTGATTTGTCACCTCTGGTTGAACATGTTACATGCTGATGAAATTTGGGAAGAACAGTACGCAGATTAGCATGATTAAAGTCCCCTGCCACAATAAAGATCCCATCCGGGTGGGTGGACTGGAGTTTATTCACACTAGTTTGCAAGATGTCCACAGCTACACTAGCATTAGCACTGGGTGGAATGTAAACAGCTGTGATAAAAACAACCGTGAATTCACGTGGCATGTAGAAGGGTCGGCATCTCAGTGTGACAAACTCCAGGTCTGGTGAACAGTGTCTTTCAGTCACTGTGACATCGGTGCTCCAGCTGTTAGAGTAGATGCAGAGCCCCCCTCCTTTGCTCTTTCTGGAGTTGCCCATTCTATTGGCCCGGTGTGCTGTACGGCCCGCTAGCATGATTGCTTCGTCCGGAATCCCAGAGTGCAGCCACGTCTCTGTGATCACTACCAGCGAGCAGTCTATCTGGGAGAGCCAGGGAGACGAAGGTGGGCTGAGCACGACGAATCGGTCTGTAGAACCCCTCCCGGAGCCGACTCACCGGCTTAGGCGGGATGGGGGGGGGGGGGCAGTGCTAGCCCGACGCACCCCGCCACTATAGCCATAACCGCCGACTGAAGAGGAATTCATTTGCTCTTTAGGCAAGGCCGAGATGGCCGCAGTAGAGGTGGCCGATGCAGATGACAGGCTGTCAGCATCGTCTTCGATCGGTGGCGGCAGGGACGGCAGGGAGCGTGAAGCTGATCGTTGCTTGAACCTGAAGTTGATCGGGGGCCGGAGCATCCTTCTCAGCAGGGAGGGGATCCGGGCCGGCATCTTCCTTGCTCTCCACCGCAGATGAGGGAGAGCTCACACTGCTGGAAATGCTCCCAGTGCACACACGGCGGCGGTTGACGGATGCCATCTCTGGCATGGTCCCTGCCGAGGCATTCAAAGCAGAAGCAATGAGTGTCGACCCCGGCAATCAGACCGGGGCACGACGGGCAAAGGCGAGCTTCAAGGACGTTGGTTACGTATTGTAACCCCAGATTCTATGAGTATAGGCGTAGCCCTCTAAGAGCTGTCGCTATTGGGTTCATCCCCGCGCGCATGCGCAGTCCTGAAGATTTCTTTCGCGCCCATGTGCCGTGCACGGGCCTCTCTCAGGTCCGCAATTTAGGTATATAATACCGGCGAGACCAGAGATCTGCTCCCAAGAGGTCAGCTTTTTTTCTTCAGCCGACGCTGGTGGGACCAGTCGGGCCCGCAGCTTAGAGGGCTACGCCTATACTCATAGAATCTGGGGTTACAATACGTAACCAACGTTCTATTTCGTATAGGCTTTGCCCTCTAAGAGCTGTCGCTATTGGGATAAGGGCGAAGCCAGATGTAGTCAATGCCCACTGGACCCCCAGCGGTCATAAGCATTAACACACCAGCTCACAGTACCCTAATCACACAATGCATGATAGAGACCAAAATGTAGGTCA
>NW_025744338.1:20323-25949 GCF_021292245.1 Micropterus dolomieu
GGACACGGCTCTTGTCGAGTGCGCACGGATGCCGGGTGGGGGGTCCTCCCCAGCCGCAACGTACGCCTGTGTGATGGCCTCACACAGCCAATGAGCCAACCGCTGTTTTGACAGAGACTTGCCTCGTGAATGCTCTCTGTAGTGAACAAACAGCTGTTGAGTTTTTCTGAGGGCAGCCGTGCGCTCTACATAATGAGACAACGCGCGCACCGGGCAGAGACGATGAGATGCTTCCTCCGCCTCGTTTCGATGAGGAGGAGGGAAAAAACCTTCCAGGGAAATAATCCGTGACCTGAAGGAGCTAGTTATAACCTTGGGCATGAACGCTGGGTTCGGCCTCAAGGTGGCGGAGCTCCCATCAGCTCTGATAGCGAGGCAGGATGGAGCGACTGAGAGAGCGCACAGATCGCTCACCCTCTTAGCAGAGGTCAGTGCCAAAAGGAGGGCTGTCTTCAAGGACAGCAGTCTGAGAGAAGTTTGTGGCAGTGGCTCAAAGGGGGGATTGCTCAGAGCGCGCAGCACAAGCGGTAAATCCCACTGTGGCGCCAAGGGGCGCGTGACAGGCCGCTGCCTTCTCACTCCTCTTAAAAAACGCTTAACCAGCGGATGCGCAAAAACCGATCTCTCTCCAAAGCCCTCGTGGCAGGAAGAGATGGCCGCCACGTATGATTTGACCGTGGATAAAGCCAGATTTCTGTCCACCAGCAGCTGGAGGAAGGACAGAACAAGAGATAAGGGACACGAGACGGGGTCCGTGTCTCTTTCCACACACCAGTGCTGAAAAGCGGACCACTTTGCTCTATAAGAAGCAGTAGTGGAGGGAGCCCTAGCGCCTTGGATGGTGCGCACCACATTAGGGGACAATCCTAATCTTTCAAGGCGCTCCCGTTCAGGGGCCAAGCCCACAAACGCTGACCTATCACTGGGAAGTGTAGGATGGCTCCGTCCAGCTGTGAGAGCGCGTCTCTGCGCCACGGCAGCTGCCACGGTTTCCCCGACAGCAGCTGAATCATCACTGGAAACCATGATGCGCTCGTGCGTTCTGGTGCCACCAGAATCACTGTTAGGAGCTCCTCCTGAATGCGCGCCAGGAGGCGGGGAATCAGAGGAACCGGGGGGAAAGCATAAAGGAGCGTTCTGGGCCACGGGCTGTGTGAGAAGGCGTCCACACCCAGTGGCGGCTCGTCCCGTGCGTTCAGTGAGAACGACAGTGCGCACTGTGCGTTTTCTCGTGAGGCGAACAGATCTATCTCTGACTCCCCGAATCTGTCCCACAGTTCCCGAGTAAGAGTGGAATTCAGTCTCCACTCGTTCTGAGACGGACCGCCGCGTGACATGAGGTCCGCGGCTCGGTTCTGAACACCGGGAATGTGGAGTGCTCTGATAAAGCGCAGGTTCGCGTGGGCCCACAGCAGCAGGCTCCTGGCTATCTCTAGTAGCCGAGCCGAGCGGACGCCGCCCTGACGGTTTATGTAAGCCGCGGCTGTCATGTTGTCTGTTCTCACCAGCACATGTTTGTCTCTCAGGAGTGGAGCAAAGTGTTTCAGCACTTTCAGCACTGTGGACAGCTCCAGGCAGTTTATGTGGAGAGATGGAGGCTGTGGCCATTTCCCTCCCACCACGTGAGAATGGCACATCCCGCCCCAGCCAATGAGAGACGCGTCCGTGTACACTGTGACATGTGACGTCACTTTCCCGAGGGGGGCCCCCGCTGAAAGCACGTGAGGGGATTTCCAGTACGTCAGGTCTGACTGTACTGAGGGGGGAACGGACAGCAGGCGTCTTTTGTGCTTTATGGGATCGAGGCGGAGACGGCAGAACCATATCTGGATTTTCCTCATGTGGAGGAGACCCAGAGGGACCACCACGTGACTGGCCGACATCATGCCCAATAGACGCATCACAGACAAAGCCGTTACCACTTTGTGCGGAGCGATGCCTGAAAACAGAGTGCTGAGAGCTTCCAGCCTGGCTGGAGATAATTTGGCTCTCATGCGGGCTGAGTCCAGATGCACTCCCAGATAGATTATTGACTGGGAGGGGAGAGGAGAGCTCTTCTGCCAGTTTATGGCAAAACCCAGGCAGGACAGGTGTTTCACGAGCTTCATCGTGTGTAGCGCACAGCTCTCCCTGGACGATGCCATGACAATCAAGTCGTCCAGGTAAAACAACACTCTGACGCCCGACCTGCGCAGCGGCTCCAACGCTGTCTCCACACATTTGGAGAACGTGCGCGGGGCCAGAGAATAGCCGAAAGGCAGGCGGTTGTATTGAAACTGGGCTCCTCTGAAAGAGAAACGCAGGAATTTCCTGTGTCTGGGGATGATGGGGACATGGAAATAAGCGTCCTTTAGGTCGATGGACGCGAACCAATCCCCGGAACGTACACATTCCAATACGTGCCTGACTGAGAGCATGTGGAACGGCCTCCTCATTATGCATTTGTTGAAGGAGGAGAGATCCAGGATCGGCCTCATTCCGCCCGTTTTCTTGGGCACCAGGAAGTAACGGGAGTAAAAGCCCTCGTTCTCCTCGCCCCGCGGGACTTTTGAAATCGCTCCTTTGCTCAGGAGCTCTGTTATTTCTGCCATCAGAGCAGATGTCTCTGACTGCGATGACATGACGGTCTCCAGCACCCCGCTGAAAGGAGGAGGGGGGCTGGCGAATTGGAGAGTGTAACCTTTCTTTATTAATCTCGCCATCCACTCGTTCATGGGCAGATTTTGCCACGCGCAGCAACGCTCTGAAAGCGGGCGAGCAAAAATCTGAGGGGCCTCTGTGGACATTTCTGACAGCCAGAGAAGAGCCCTCTCCGCCGCCGTGTGAGCTGCGGAGCCGCTCGACACGGCCCAAGGGAGGGCTGAGGTGAAAGGGCTGCGGCGGCGAAAGTGTGAAACACTCGGGCCGCTCATTCTCAGTGTCAGACTCGTGCCACGGTGAAAAACCTCCACTAACACACACTGAAGGGTGAGAGGTGGGGAGGCCGCAGAGAGGCAGGGAGTGTGGGTGGGCTGTTGTGTTTATCTGATGTGAATGTTTTTCACTCATGATAATATGAGAGAGGGACAACAGCGGCTCAACAACTGACGCAGCGTGTGCGTGCGCAGCGGAGCTTGCTTGTGTGTGGGAGACGTGCATTTTATCAGCTGCAGGAAGCTCAGGGGAGAGAGGGGCAGGCTGACTGTTAGGAACATGCTCTTTATGGACGTTTGGTTGGCTCTGAAAAGAGCCGTTGTGTCCGGCTGTTCCGGGAAGATTGTGCCGCCGGGGGAGCCCGGGGGGCCTCGGCTGGAGCCGGCGGAGGCGCAGCCGCAGCAGTGACCTCCTCCTCCTGCAGGGCCGCGAAGGCGTCGACCCGCCGTCGCTTCTCCTCCACGGGCAGCTGTGCGCAGTAGGGGCACGAGGCCCGGGGAGTCAGAGCCAGGCCAGCGTGCTGGGGACCGAGGCAGGTCTCGCAGCGGGCGTGGAGATCAAACCCCATGATGTAGCCGGCGTGGCAGGACGGGCAGAGGCGGACTCCTTCCGAGCGGCGGACCTCAACGGTAGAGCGGTGAGTAGCCATAGGAAAGCTCTTTAGTCAGGAAAATTGCTCTTTAGACGCTACTCTGCTCTCCGAAATGACTGCTATGCAGCGCTGAAGAAAAAAGGGGAGCAGATCTCTGGTCTCGCCGGTATTATATACCTAAATTGTGGACCTGAGAGAGGCCCGTGCACGGCACATGGGCGCGAAAGAAATCTTCAGGACTGCGCATGCGCGCGGGGATGAACCCAATAGCGACAGCTCTTAGAGGGCGAAGCCTATACGAAATAACGAAATAGAAGCGGCGACTCCATCCGTGGAGGTGAAGGTCAGTGGGCGGTTCGCCGTCTGTCTGAAGAAAAAAGGATGCTGAGCAGTGAGGGCACCGCTATTTTTACGTTACGCACGTACGTACAGTAGCGACGTCCAATTGGTTGGCTCCTTACAGTATGCAAAATTTCAGTGGGCGAGTACGTGCGTGTGATAGGAGGAGAGGTAGTACCCATAGAGTCCAGTAGAGGGCGGAGCCTGTGTGAGATAGAACGTTGCTCTTCACTCTCGGATTTTTTTAAATCTGGTGATGAAATGTTTCGCGTTTGTGAATTATTAAAAAACAAAACACCCCTTAATTTCGGCTTAAAATGCATTGTAGCGTGTGTTGCTAAGATTGTTATTGGTAAATTGGTATAATATTACCACAATTATATGAGTACCGCGTTATATTACTGCATTAAAGGAGAAAGCAATACATTACTGTAATTGCATTACTTTTGAGGAGCGTTATTACCAATACTGCTCCTTGAGTTAATGTAGCATGGTCTGAAAAGGTGAATGAGCAACAAATCCATGAAGTTGAAAGGTTATCAGACACTAAATCACTTTACAACCGTTTGATATCAAATTTTATAACTCACTGTTAAATTTTTCCAACAATTATGATTGCATCTTTCAGTGTGACCCTGGATTACCAGTTAAAAACATATACTGCACTCACATTAGTGTAGTCAAACATAAATGTGTGCTTGCCTTGAGATTCTTCCTCAAAAGACTTCAGACTTGACTCGGACTTGAGGTGCGGGACTCGTGAATAATGTTTATTTTTAGGAAACATCTGATGAGCTTGCTGTTATTCCCCTCTCTGCGTTACCTGTAACAATGTTTCCCACAGAATGTTAAGAGACTATGGTGGGTCTCATGGGGGTTCCGGGGACATTCCCCCCGGAAGAAAATTTTTACATTTTAAAGTTAAATGCATTAATTTGGTGCAAAATTAAGAGGCTATGAAGAACTTTGTGCACTTGTAAACAGTGTTATGCTCTAATAAACTATTTAATCATAAACCCATTGTATTGCTATAAATGGTGATGATGTTTTTCCAAAAAACCTAAATCAAAAAATAGAAAATAGAATAAGAAATTTCTCTAACATTTCATTGTTGTTGTTTTTTTTGGACACATGTAATATGTTTTATACTTACTGTGAGTACAATCCAATTAATCTTATTTCCATATTGTATAGGCAACTTATTTTGAAAACCGGACGTTGTCACATGTGTGTCCTCACGCTAATTTCATTAAGTCCGACCAGAGACCGACCATAGACTGTATGAGTCCGACCCAACTTGATAAATAATGTTGTGTGTGGTTCTCGTATCCTGGTTTGACTCGTATGTGGTTCTTCATAGCCTCTCTTCTTCAGGTAGGACTCTCATACTGTGACACTTGTCTTTGTAAAGAGAGAAACTGACAGGATAAAGTCGCTAACCTGCCTGTCAGCTCACACTGGTCCATTTCAGTGGATTTACCATAAAGGCTTTAATACGCGTGCACTCCAAATTTAGGTGCAGCTAGCTTAATCGCCTTCTCACAAACGAGTGACAGAAACAGACGTTAACGTTACTGTAGTTACCTCAAAAGAAAATTGGTTGTCTCTAGTTGGTCTGAAATGTTAATGAGATGTGTAAAATACTTTCGGTTCATTTTGAAACTATGACGGGCCGCCATGGTCACGTTAATTAATGGAAAACACTGCTATTACCTATCTACTTAACACATACGTATCTGCTGTGTGGGGCCACACGTGAGGAAGGACAATAAACACCGGCAG
>NW_025744338.1:26049-30829 GCF_021292245.1 Micropterus dolomieu
ACATATACTGCACTCACATTAGTGTAGTCAAACATAAATGTGTGCTTGCCTTGAGATTCTTCCTCAAAAGACTTCAGACTTGACTCGGACTTGAGGTGCGGGACTCGTGAATAATGTTTATTTTTAGGAAACATCTGATGAGCTTGCTGTTATTCCCCTCTCTGCGTTACCTGTAACAATGTTTCCCACAGAATGTTAAGAGACTATGGTGGGTCTCATGGGGGTTCCGGGGACATTCCCCCCGGAAGAAAATTTTTACATTTTAAAGTTAAATGCATTAATTTGGTGCAAAATTAAGAGGCTATGAAGAACTTTGTGCACTTGTAAACAGTGTTATGCTCTAATAAACTATTTAATCATAAACCCATTGTATTGCTATAAATGGTGATGATGTTTTTCCAAAAAACCTAAATCAAAAAATAGAAAATAGAATAAGAAATTTCTCTAACATTTCATTGTTGTTGTTTTTTTTGGACACATGTAATATGTTTTATACTTACTGTGAGTACAATCCAATTAATCTTATTTCCATATTGTATAGGCAACTTATTTTGAAAACCGGACGTTGTCACATGTGTGTCCTCACGCTAATTTCATTAAGTCCGACCAGAGACCGACCATAGACTGTATGAGTCCGACCCAACTTGATAAATAATGTTGTGTGTGGTTCTCGTATCCTGGTTTGACTCGTATGTGGTTCTTCATAGCCTCTCTTCTTCAGGTAGGACTCTCATACTGTGACACTTGTCTTTGTAAAGAGAGAAACTGACAGGATAAAGTCGCTAACCTGCCTGTCAGCTCACACTGGTCCATTTCAGTGGATTTACCATAAAGGCTTTAATACGCGTGCACTCCAAATTTAGGTGCAGCTAGCTTAATCGCCTTCTCACAAACGAGTGACAGAAACAGACGTTAACGTTACTGTAGTTACCTCAAAAGAAAATTGGTTGTCTCTAGTTGGTCTGAAATGTTAATGAGATGTGTAAAATACTTTCGGTTCATTTTGAAACTATGACGGGCCGCCATGGTCACGTTAATTAATGGAAAACACTGCTATTACCTATCTACTTAACACATACGTATCTGCTGTGTGGGGCCACACGTGAGGAAGGACAATAAACACCGGCAGCTGCTCTGACATTCATCATAAACTTTGGCTTTAAAACTTCATACAACAAGACCCAAAGAAAGAACAAAATGATTCCCTCCCCAGTGGCCTCAGTGAAATGAATGAGTAAGATTTTTTTTCAGTGTAGTACTGTCTGTCTGAGCGAAATTCAGTGAGAGAGGCAGGGTTGCAGGGAAAATGATGAAGATAGACTTTGTTGATGTCCCTCCCATCTCTCCCAGAGAAATGGGAGGGAGGAATTAAGACAACGTAAGAGAGGTAAATCAGTTGCCAGAGCTGCAGCTGTCTGCAGATCTATGAACATGGAGTTTGAGGACAGAGCAGAGCTCTGCTTTCCACAACTCCTCAACACCTCCTGCAGGAAGCACACATCTTCTTGGTCTGAAGCTGTTCTTGTGAACATTGTGCTGTCCTCCATCTCTCTGCTCACTGTGGCTCTCAACATGCTCGTCATCATCTCAGTGTCTCACTTCAGGCAGAGATTTACTTCAGCTTCTCTTGCATTTTCTGTAACTGTAAAATGTGAACAGCTACTGTAGATAGCATGTATAAGATGGGCTATCTTCTTACTGCTGCTAGAAATGAATAATGTTGCACCTAGACTTATACTCTGCCTTGCTGACTGTTACACTAAAGCTGAAATGTCTGACTTTAACAACAGAGAGTGTGGCTCATGTCCCATCTCCTACTAATAATTAATATTTGTTACTATCCACTGTGACCTTAACTTGGTGGTTGTAATTGTCTATACTTAACCATTTGGTAGTTATACATGTGCTAGATTAGAAAATAGTCAAATATGAGTTTTATTATGTTTGGAATAGTTGTTTGAGTTGTTATGTCATTTAGATATGTGGACTTGTTTGGTTAATGATACTTTTCTCTTTCCCTCCAGGCAGCTCCACACACCCACCAACATCTTCCTCGTCTCTCTGGCTGTCTCAGACTTTCTCGTGGGCCTCCTGCTGATGCCGGTAAAAATCCTGAAAGGATCCTGTTGGTTTCTAAGAGATCTCATGTGTCCTCTGTATAATTGTGTGTCCTTCAGCATTACCTCTTCCTCAGTAGGAAACATGGTGCTCATCTCACTTGACCGATATGTTGCTATTTGTCACCCTCTGCATTATACCACCAGAATCACTGAGAGAAGAGTTAAACTCTGTGTTTGTCTGTGTTGGTTCTGTTCTGTTTTCTACAGCAGTCTCCTTTTTAAGGATGACCTGACTCAACCAGGTAGGCATAATTCCTGCTATGGTGAGTGTGTGGGTGTCATTGACCAAATCGCAGGAGCAGTTGACCTTGTTTTGACCTTTATTGTTCCAGTTACTGTCATCATAGTTCTGTATATGAGAGTGTTTGTAGTGGCTGTGTCTCAGGCTCGGGCCATGCGCTCTCACATTACAGATGTCACACAGCAGATTTCAAAGATTCCAAAGACAAAGAAATCTGAGCTGAAAGCAGCCAGGACTCTTGGTGTTCTTGTAGTTGTGTTTCTAATATGTTTCTGCCCATATTATGGTGTGTCTCTTGCAGGGGACAGCTTGCTCAGTACTTCTGCATCCTTTGGGATATATCTGTTTTATTTTAACTCGTGTCTAAACCCTGTGATTTATGCCATGTTCTACCCCTGGTTTAGAAAAGCAGTTAAACTCATAGTTACTTTTCAGATTCTGCATCCTGGCTCCTGTGAGGCCAAAATACTGTAGAGAGACTGTGAAGTGACTGAAATAAAATCTCGTCATGTTTTTCTTCTTTGTCTTCATATAGTATATAAACAGTATATAAGAAAACTCTGCATTGCTCTACTCATTGCCAAAGTTATGTAAGAATTACATCATCTTGTATATTTGGGACGAGAATAATTACGACAAAATAATGATTTTGTTCAGATCAGTTTTTTTTTTTTTTTGGTCATGTACTCTGCTGCTTTTTTGATTCTATCATGATTGGGTCAAGCATGTAGGAGGGAAAAGTAAAATAGCACTCTCTTACAAAATGTTGTAAACCGTGCAAATTTTCTATCCACTTTTCACAATTATCAGTACTTTCATAGATAAACTGTTATTTGATATACACACATGTAAACTCAAGTCAACCTTTTTGATGTCAAATTTTAGATTTATTTTCCTTAAGGTAGAATGTTTTATATTATTTTTGAACTGGATGGTTATGAACTTAGATATAACAATAGACAAAACAAGGGTGGAGGAGGACTAGCAATATGTGTGGATAAAACTCTGAAATTTAAGGTATTGGAAAATATGACAGCTGTGGTTGACAACCTATTAGAATGTATGACACTTGAAATATGTGGAAAATCTAAAAAGGTCATCATAAGTTGTATATATAGAGCACCAGGCTCGAACAAAGAAGAATTCAAGGACTGGAAGGAGTGTATGTTTACAAAAAGAAAGCTATAAAAATATTTTTATATGTGGGGATTTCAATATTGACCTGTTGAATCATAAACATAAAATTACTGATGAATTTATTAATACAATGCATAGCATGAGTCTATTTCCGATAATAACCAGACCCAGTAGAATTAAATCTTATTGTGCCACCCTAATTGACAATATTTTTACTAATAATATTGAGAACAACACAGTGAATGGTTTACTGGGATATACTGTAATATATCAGGAAAAAGACATTAACTATTCATATGACTAAAATTGTCCAATAAAAGAATATAGTATAAAATTAAGATATACAAATTGCCCATGGATCACAAAGGGAATACAGAACGCATGTAAAAAGAAAAATACAATATAGGGAATTCATAAAACGTGGAACCATAGAGACAGAAAACAAATGTAAAAAATGTAAAAATAAGTTAACTCAAATTATAAGGGCCTGAAAAAAGGAGTATTATAAGAACAAAATAAATAATAATATAAACCATATTAAAGGAATATGGGATATAATGAATAGTATTATAAGAAATAGTCCTAGACTGATAGGTTAAGTATATTATTAATAAGGATAAGGAAAATTACAATATGGATGATGTGGCTAATCAGTTCTTTGTAACTGTGGGACCTGACCTAACTGGAAAAATCCCTGATCCTGGGACATCTGAAGATCACTGTAATAAATTAATAGAGTGAAATCCAAGCTCAATGTTTCTCAAGCCAGTGGATAAGAAAGAAATATTGGAAATTGTGAGCAAATGCAAGAACAAAGAGTCTACCGATTACAATGACATTGACATGACAAAAGTGAGAAAAAGTCATTGAGGGGATCTCAAAACCATTAACACATATATATATATATACACATATATATACACACACACATTATATATATATATATATATATATATATATATATACAGTGAGGAAAATAAGTATTTGAACACCCTGCTATTTTGCAAGTTCTCCCACTTAGAAATCATGGAGGGGTCTGAAATTGTCATCGTAGGTGCATGTCCACTGTGAGAGACATAATCTAAAAAAACAAAATCCAGAAATCACAATGTATGATTTTTTAACTATTTATTTGTATGATACAGCTGCAAATAAGTATTTGAACACCTGTCTATCAGCTAGAATTCTGACTCTCAAAGACCTGTTAGTCTGCCTTCAAAATGTCCACCTCCACTCCATTTATTATCCTAAATTAGATGCACCTGTTTGAGGTCGTTAGCTG
>NW_025744339.1:0-9754 GCF_021292245.1 Micropterus dolomieu
TTCTGGAGTGGCCTAGCCAGTCTCCAGACCTGAATCCAATTGAAAATCTTTGGAGGGAGCTTAAAATAAGAGTTGCCAGGCGACAACCTCGGAACCTGAATGATTTGGAGGCTGTCTGCAGGGAGGAGTGGGCCAACATCCCTGCCGAAATGTGCACAAACCTTGTCACCAACTATAAAAACCATTTGACATCTGTGCTGGCCAATAATGGCTTTTCTACAAAATATTAACATGCTGTTTGTCCAGGGGGTCAAATACTTGTTTTTCCTCATCAGATGGTTATCAATTTTAATAAATTCATATGATGTGACTTTCTGGAATTTTCTTTGGGATTCTGTCTTTCACTGTTAGAATGTACATATGATTAAAATTATAGATCGTTGCATTCTTTGTAAGTGGGCAAACCTGCAAAATCAGCAAGGGGTCAAATACTTATTTCCCCCACTGTGTGTGTGTGTGTATATGTGTATATATATATATATATATTTGTTGAGCATATATAATTGTTGAGCATGACAAATAACTGCTCATTTCCTTTGTAATGAACTTATTTCAAGTGTTTTTGTGTTATTAGTCCACTGTGCTTTTCAGACATGTCTATATACAGTATGGTCCGCCTCTTTCTTATTGTTGTGTATGCAGCTGAATAGACAGACACACTCACTCCTCTGCGGCTTTCCATTGCTCTTTCAATCGTGTATGCTTCTCATGGTTTCCTTTCCTTATGCTTTCAGCCAAAACACTTTATACAGCCTGCTGTTGCTGTAGAAAGAAGCTTACGTAACATTACTAACTGGGTCAGTTCCTCTGTCCAGTTGAGCCAAGAGTTGCACAGACTGTTTCCATCAAGCAGCTACTGACCCATGTTCCTGAATTTATCCTACACTGATGTCACTGTCTGGCTTCTACAGATGTCTCATCTATAAGTATATGTCAAACTTTCACAACATATCTTTGACAATTTATAGAGCATGTTCTCAGGATTAATAGGTCTAAGTCATACGTTGCTCATTACCCATCTGTTAATGGTTGCTGTTTATGTCTGTATGTGTTACCAGGTGGTATTTGAGGTAGCTTTTAACAGTGCCAGAGGTGGATACGTCGCCATTGATGACATCTCCTTTACCCCTGAATTCTGCCACACTGACACAGGTGAGAGAAGAAATCTAGATTTTAGGGCAGTAATGGTTGACCACAAAGGCAGACTTTTGTGCATTTTTGTGTTAAATATGTTGGACTCTGAAGTTTCACTGCAATGTTAATTACCCCTCACAATGCAAAAGTGTTGCACTTATGGAAGAGTATACTAACTATTATGTTGTTAGTATTATTTTTAGGAAGTCTAGACTTCCCCAGGGAGTCGAGAGCAGGTAAAGACATTTTATAGGCACATTTTATAACTTTTACTGAGCAATACTCTATCTACATTCAGGCAGTAGCTTAATCATGACTGCTCTTCAGCTTGGTAACCCTGAGCATGCCTCTGAACTCTGCTTGCTGTTGCATAGAATGTCACACGTAATTTTTCATTAATGTGAACTTCTTACCTTAAACCATTTTCACATATAAGTGTACTGCAACCAAGACATTTCACAGTATTTCACCTCTATATGATATGATATTCAATGACCCAATCATGTGTGTTTGTGTATGTGTCTGCCGATGAGTCTGTGTCGTGTTCTGGCATTAAACACACAGGCACAGTCTTAGCTTTTCAGTAATTCAGCCGTTAGCCGTTAGAAGAATACACAGTGTCCTCCACTCTGTACTGTGACTGCCTAGCATGCTAATGTAAGCCTTTAGGTTTGTGAATTAATTAATTAAAAAAACTTTGGTTAGCAAATAACATTAAGACTCACGCAAGGCGAGTCGGACATAACATACAACAACATACAACAGTTTAGTCACGCCAAATTCACAAATATCAACTTTTATATGTGTAAGTATATATATATATATATATATATATATATATACACATTAACAAGTTCAACGGCAGCTTACCTCTAGTCATGACAGACAGGCAACCATGTCACCACGGCGGTCACGTCCACCCACACGCACCAAATAAAACACACATGCAATTGATTACAGTCCCAAACATAAGGATTTAACATTAAATAAAAAAGATGTTTTGGTGAAATTCACAAGTATATAGTGTCACCAGTAACATAAATCTGAGACTTGTCATTACTCTTACGAGTGACATTTGTTTTCTCCTTTTTTCCCCACAGTGTGTATAGTCAATTTGATATTGGCTTCTCTGCCAGATCTGGGCCAGAATCGTTCACTGCAGTAGTACATGCTTGTTGTGTCTCAAAGCAGCTGTCTGTAGCTGGTGGAGCTGGCTGTATCTCGGCATAGCATGTGTACATGTCCCCGTTTCTGTTATCTTGGTCGTAGTTGCTCCTGTCCATCCACCTCCTCTCTCTTTCCTTGTCTGAAATCTCCACAGGTCCGTGATGTCTGGTTCCAACATCACAAGGTTGACAGGGTTGTGTGCAGGAGGCGCCCATGAGCAACTAGGCCGGGCTGTAGTCATTGCTCAGTGGCATAGCTCTGTACGCTTCGTTTGCCTTTTTCAACAAGCTTTTCACTGTTTGTTTCACAGCTTGTTTGGCTTCACCACTGCTTTGTGATTGGGGCTAGTTGTCAGATCTGAACCTGAGAACTGAGGCCTGTTGTATGTGACTCATATCTCTGGAATGCCATATCTCACAAACATTGACTTCAGGTGTACTACAGCATCAGTGCACCTTATCGGGCTCAGCTGGGTAACCTCTATGTATCTAGAGAAATTGTCCACTACGAGCAGGTTTTTTGTGTTGCTCAGTGTGAATAAGTCTGTTCCTAGCGTCTGCCGTGGCCTGTCTGGCAGTTTGGAGAGAATGAGAGGCTCTTTCACGTTCGTCCACTCTTTGACGCATGCCCTGCATTTTAACATTCGCCCTCTTCTTTGGCGACTGAGCCCTGGGGACCAAACTGCCTGGCTAGAACATTCTCTAAGTTCTCTTCAACAACCCCCTAGTGACCCTTATTTCTTTTGTATATTTTGTGTATTTCTTTTTCTCACGCCGTTTGGTGTTTGGGAAATGCCTCAGCGTGACCTACTATGGAAGCTCCAATGACACCATGTCTGTCAGTGACAGACAGGTCGAGCTGTGTGAGCTACCACAGCCGACCAACCCCTCCCAGCTCATTCTCGCCTTCTTCGTATGAAGAAACTATACAAAGCTGGTTAGCTGCTAAACTGTTCAGAGACGATCCGTTAAGGCCGACGTCATCAAATGCAGTTCAGGGCAAGTCTGGATTTGCTGAGTAAGTCCTTCGTAAGAAGTATATTCTGCTGTTACATGGCATAATTTCAGAGCAGTGTCCGCGTCAAGGCAAACCACTTCTCTGGCCACCCTGTAACTTACGAACGCGTTACGGAAAGTCAAATAGGTTTTAGTTAACATTAATTTGTTAACTGGGCAGTGTAACGTTACCCGGAGCAGGGCTAACGTGTCATGACGATCGGTCTCCTATGTTACCTACTTAGCTCTGGCTAAAACCCCTTGTGCTAGCTTACCTGAGCAGATAGGCTTACGAGTAGCGGCATGCCTAGTAAAGCTACAGCTACTCATCAGGCTGTGGTGTTCTTTTCCAGTGCCATGTCCTCGGCTGCTGCCCCCACCAAAGCGTCCGAACCAAAGGCCAAAGAGGCTGCATCCAGCCTGGGCCCAGCATCATGGCGTCCATCTCGGGCAGGGCCCCTCATTTCATGTGCATAGCCTGCAGTTGCGGTGGCTAACAGCCAGGACCCATGCCTGTTGACAGCCCCCGAAAGCCACAACCAACTCTCTTTGGCCAAAAGCCACCACGAGCTGTGCAGACATGATGGAGGCTGAGGTGGAAGTGGAACCGGGCTGTGAGGATGCAGTCTGACATCCTCGACATGGAGGAGATGGAGAACGAGGAGGATGACTCCACGTTCCCCGCTCAACAGTCCAGACCCCAAGTGCATCCAAGCTGTGTCCCCCGTGGACAGCAATTTCGACGGGCTGCATCGAAATTGGGGATAATGTGGCCTGCAGCCCAGGATGCCGAGGCAATGGTGAGAGTCCTATATGACAGTAAGAGGCTCCCACCAGCCCATCCACCATCTAAACAACTCGTGCCAGCTGATGAACGACCTCATCCTGTGCTCCTCATGCGAAGCAGTCCAAGGCTTAGGCCGAGTGATGGGGCTTGTTGTCGCGGGTGAGAGGGATTTGTGGCTGAACCTCTCAGGCCTTAGCGATGCAAAGAGGGCCATGGCCAAGGGTCTTTTTGGTCCAGCTCTGGAGAAGATGAGAGAGACCAGCACCCTTAAGAAAGAAGAAGGGGAAGCTTTTGAACTCTGCCTGTCCCGGAAACTCATCCCTTGCACCCGCAAGCACCAAGGGCAGGCTTTGCTGTAGCTACAGCAGCAGCAGCGGTTAAAGGGAGACAAAGGGCTGCCAAGCCTCAGACACAGGCATGCAGTCAACAGGCTAAACAGTAGCCTCGGTCAGAAAACCCAAGGCCATGGGGAAAACAATCCTTTGTGGCTGTGGTGGCTGGGAACCGCCCTTCCCACCCTGGGGAGGGGAAGTAGAAGCCTGCGACCCAACACTCCAAGCTTCTCTCTTCCCCGCTCCTAGAAAAAAAAAAGGAGGGAAAGGGAAGTGTTGCAGAACTCCACAGTATACTGTTCAGAGGCCCTGGCAGTTTCCAGTTCTCCAGGCGTCCTTCTCTCCCCATGTGTTCAGGGGGACGAAAATCAGAGGCTGTAGGCTTGGGTAATCTTCTCTATTTACATATCGTCTGATCATGGCTACTTGAGATCACCAATTGGTGACCTGATTGCCAGGGGGTGGTGTCACGTTGCTGCATGTCAGTGAAATGCCAGCATAGAAGAAATAGGCTTATTAGCTTGAAGAGAAACCACCAGAAACATCTGGAAATGCACAGTACAGGGTTTCCCACAGAACCGTGTAACTGTGGCACCGCTGTAGGTACCAGATGTGCTCAGGTGCTCAGATCTGCTCGGGGGCCTGTGCCTGCTGGAAACGTCACATAATGTGATTGGCTGTACGTTTGTATGATGACGTGGCAGATGGTGATTGGCTGTATGTGGTATTGTTTACGGAAACTAGTTTTCGGTGAATTAATGTTACGACGCTAATGTTAGCTGCAGATCCAGTTAAGCACACGTGGGTGCGTACACCAAAGTAAATATGAAATAAAAGCATAAATATTCACTTAAGATCCCGAGCAGATCTGATACCAGGGGCCATATGTAGTTTGTGTGAGTAGCTTAAGTAAGCTACTGTTAGCTTAACTTGATCGGCAGCTAACATTAGCCTTGTAACATTAATACACAGCTATTGCCAGGCTGTGTTAGGTCCCATTTAGTACAGCTGTATTTCATTGTATAAGTTCTCCTTCTCTTAATTTTTAATAAATTATTTAACAGCTCTGGGGTATAGGGCATAGTTGATCCGAGGACCCGTTAATACTATATCCGTAAGTACTCCGACGTACAGCCAATCGCGCATCTGCTACGTCATCACGTTATGTGACGTTATTGACAGGCGCAGGCCCCTGAGCATATCTGACCACCCGAGCACATCTGGTACCTACGCCGTGCGTGTGGCAACCCAGCTGTATTCTAATGTTAACATAGCTATCCTTATTAGCTAGGCTGCTTACATGCTTGCTTGTAACTTATTTGAAGGTTGGTCTCTGACACTGACAGCGTTGTGTTAAGAAAAGAAAGAGATTAACTTCTCTAACTGGAAAACATTGGATTTTCAGATGGTTCAGTTTCAATGTGTTTGTGTGTGTTTGAGAGACAGAGAGAGAGAGTGAAAGTGGAGGTGCTGAGGAAATCTATGCGCTGCGCGCAGCTCCAAGATGAATTATGATTTTACTAAATGTCTAAACACAATCATTAATATCAATGCGCAAGTAATGATTTTAAGTCACACACTGTACAAGCATGGTGATTCTTAACGTCTGGCGAGCTCTCTGTGTATCCTGAGTGTGTGGGTAAGCAAGAGAGCGAGCGGCTGAACATGACGGTGAAAGTTAGCGGAGAAAAATATTAGCCGTAAGTTTGTCTGGTGGTAAACGTGCAGTGTAGGTCACAGTGTGTCCGTTAATAAAAGTTGTTGTTGTTGTTTGCCCAGCTGCTGGACAGTGAAGGCGGTTAGTGCTA
Source organism: Micropterus dolomieu (assembly GCF_021292245.1). NCBI lineage: Eukaryota > Metazoa > Chordata > Actinopteri > Centrarchiformes > Centrarchidae > Micropterus > Micropterus dolomieu. The sequence goes on from NW_025744339.1 coordinate 6,224, forward strand.
GCTAACATGTCCCCTGTACGACACGTTTTTTGGCTGCTATGTAACGTTAGCTAAATAAGTAATGAAGTAATATTAATTAGCTCAGCTGTATGTCATTGCTAACTTACCTACTTGTCAAGGGTTGAGAACATCAGGTACAAGCTGTACTGTACATCCTGCGTTTTCTGAGGAGTCTGACATCTGGTTGTTAATGAAATGTGTCAACGCCGTCACCTCAGCTGCAGGGTGAAAATAACACCCGTGTATGTGGCGGCTCTTCACCAGCGGAGAGACCCGAGGGCTCTCATGACAGGTGTCGCACTGGGGGCGGTGTCAGCCAGGGTAACCATGACAATGGACGTGTCCCTGTCAGGTTGGGGGGCGACCATGTCGGGCTGGGCTGTGAATGGTGTTTGGGGCCCCGAAGGTGGTTCCGGCTAACATAAATGTATTGAAACTGTGGGCAGTATTCCTTGCATTAAAACATTTTCTGCACTTTCTCCAAGATCACCATGTCCTGGTGAAAACAGACAAATCCGCCACGTACATCAACCGTCAGGGCAGCATGTGCTCACTGCAGTTGCACAGATTAGCCCTGTCCTGTCCCTTTGAGCGACACATGTACCAGGCATTTTGAACAGGGGGGCGGATCTTCTGTCGTAGGGGAACCGGAGAATGGATTCTCCACGCACAAGTGGTGGATCAAATTTGGCAGAGATTCGGCCGGGCAGCCGTAGATCTCTTCGCCTCGCAAGAAAACTCTCAATGTCCACTGTTTTTCTTCCTCTCGGATGTAAGTGCGCCTTTTGGGGTGGATGCACTAGCCCACCCATTGCCGAGAGTACTGCTCTATGCATTTCCCCCTCTCAGCCTAATCTCCCCCACCCTGGTCAGAGTCAGAGATTGATCCTGGTGGCGCTCTAGGCTTGGCCCGTGAAAAGTGGAACCTGAATGCTGCTGGCCTACCTGAGCAGGTCACTGCAAGAGCCTCCTCCACTCACTCTCTTTATAGTGGTAAGTGGTGTATTTTTGAGGAATGGTGCGACTCGAGGCGCTCCATTCTTTTTCAGTGCTCTGTGGTGTTCCTACAAGAGCTGGTGGACAAGGGGAGGGCCTTTTCTACAGTTAAGGTGAATCTGGCGGCTGTCTCTGCTTGTCATGTGGGATTTGGGGATAAGCCGGTGGGGCAGCATCCTTTGGTCTGTGGTTTTAGGAACGGTGCGCGTTGCAAATTCCCGGTCTCCAGGCCTCTGCTTCCTCTGTGGGATCTGTCACTTGTGTTGGATGCCCTCTCTCGTCACCCATTTGAGCCTATGTAGGCGTTGGAGATGAAATTTGTTTCACTGAAAACGTCTTTACTGTTGGCTCTAACCACAGCAAAGCGGGTTGGTGACTTGTCCGTCTGCCCGTCCTGCCTGCATTTTGCTCCTAGGCTCACAAAGGCCTGCCTGCGGCCCTGCCCAGCCTTTGTGTCCCACAGTGGAGCTTGTAGCTTTCCATCCTCCTCCATTCTCATCGGTGGAGGAGGTGCGGGCTCTGCAGGTTAGGGTTGTGTGGTATATTGAGGTATACCGATATAATTTCAAAAGAGATATAAAATTAGACAATACCGTTTATACCAATATAGTCAATATAGTAATAAGGTCCTGGCAGCGTTTGCTCATCTCTCTCCCTCACCACACAGCCCCACCCCTTCCTCTTCGTCTGCACGCATCCGTCTACTAGAAACTGTCAACATCATGGAGAGAGACACAGTGCTGAAGACCTGGCTTGTAAAAATCAAAAAAACAACTGTTCAGACAGTGTTTCCCACACATTCACTTTACTTTGGTGGTCCGCCCAGCTTAGGTGACACATTGTAGTGTAACGGGTGTGGTTTGGGGCGTGTGAAGGATGACTCGAGATGGCTTCTTTTTTACAATTTATTTGCTCCTGTAGAACACAATGCACATATTAATTGCCTTCTGGCTTCCTCTTACTGCACCTCTGCTTCCCTCAGCGGTGCAAAACAAGACTTCAGACAACTTCATGTTTTAAAATACATTATTTTAACATTACATCATATGCTTTGCTCCAGGTTCTGAGAGTGCTCTGGGGCTGAGGCAATGCAGAATGGGAGACATTTCAAGTAAGAGCACCCAAAATGGTGTCATGAAGGCGATGTAGAGTGCACATTCTGTTTACAATGAGGTCTGTCAGAATCCCACGTTGGCATCAATTGTGGTGAACCTCATTGCACCTGACAGCATGCCCAGTTCTGGGTCCACTGCATCATTGAGGTCAATGCAGATGTAGATTTTATCTCTAGACTTCTTCGGTGCCACCACGTCAATACACCACTCTGTCGGCTCTTCTATGCAGCAGATGGCACTAAGCTCTGTCTTTACTATTCCCATCATTAGCGTAGAACACACCGTGGCACTTTGAGGGTAACTGGCTTGGCATGAGGCTTGAGTTTGATAATGTACGGTTCCTGTATCAGCCTCGGAGGATTTGTTCGTTCCTGGTTAGTCTGGTGATGCCCTCCATTTGCTTGTAGGATGAACAGATGACTGAAATCATGCAATCTTACACATGTACGTTTAAGAGTTTCTTCTCATTCAATTCAGTTAAATTGTATTCATATAGCACCGATTCATAACAAAAATGATCTCATTGCACTTTTCATATAGAGCCGGTCTAGACCGTACTTTGTAATATTATAGACACCAAACAATTCCCATCATGATCAAGCACTTGGCGACAGAGGCAAGGAAAAACTCTTTTGGGACTGTTTTAGGAGTTAAAAACCAGGAAAATTCTGATCATCAGTCTACCTAAATGTTAAGCTTTAATCCATGTCAACTGCTTACAGTCTGAATATTTAGCAAAACTCTATTACAGCAGTTGAGCAAATATGAATTAAATGGTTTTAGTAATTCTGCTTGGCCATTGATACATTTTAGGCAGTAGGTTTCTCTATTCTGTCGAATATATGATGACACTATGACTATAGAGTGGATGATCAGACTGCAATCACAACGGCCATTATTTAAACATGAATTGTGAATCATGAAAATGAATGTACATGTTTGTGACTTTTTCCATGGTGTTAAATCTGTGGAAAATGTTATACTATAATACTATTTTACTCTGACAATGCCGGGTTCCTATTTTGCATGATGCATACTTTCCATTCAGTCATTCAGACCTCTGCGAACAAGGCATATAGGTGTAGCAAACCTACTTTACTGGTTAATAAAGTTATGAATATTAATGTTCGGAAATAGTAAAAACTCGTTCCTGTGATTAAGGTGAAATTTATTAACTAACTAAAGTGAATACACAGTGAGGTTAAATATATCAAAGACATAAAAACAATGATGATTAAACAACCAGGGTGCAATCAAAGAGAATAATTTCAAGGTTCAAGGTGAATTTAGTTTGTCTGTTGTGGGAAAGAATCTGATTCTGAAGTCTAAACATATATCTGGTTTTACAGCTGTTTCTAAGGTTCCTGAGTTTAGAGATAAGTCGGTGCCAGTTGAGGGCAGGTCTTGGTGAATTTTGTCT
>NW_025744339.1:9774-10124 GCF_021292245.1 Micropterus dolomieu
CTGTGATTAAGGTGAAATTTATTAACTAACTAAAGTGAATACACAGTGAGGTTAAATATATCAAAGACATAAAAACAATGATGATTAAACAACCAGGGTGCAATCAAAGAGAATAATTTCAAGGTTCAAGGTGAATTTAGTTTGTCTGTTGTGGGAAAGAATCTGATTCTGAAGTCTAAACATATATCTGGTTTTACAGCTGTTTCTAAGGTTCCTGAGTTTAGAGATAAGTCGGTGCCAGTTGAGGGCAGGTCTTGGTGAATTTTGTCTCTGATAGCTAGAATTTTATCATTAAAGAAGCTCATGAAGTCGTAACTACTGAGAGCTATGGGAATACTTGGCTCAATAGA
>NW_025744340.1:0-16632 GCF_021292245.1 Micropterus dolomieu
CAAAAGAGAATAAACAGAGAAGTACTACAACACAAATCAGCTGGACCAGAGGTTCTGTCTCCTAAGACAGTCACTAACGTCTGGCCCAGAGCAAAGGGATGCATCATCATTTACACTAGATCTAGATCTCTATGTTTTGGCGAACAGAGATCCTCTCTCGGCCTTGAATGAACATTCCAGGAGAGGCGAGGAACAACAAGAGAGGGGAAGCACAAAAACAATCTCACAGCTCGGACCTAAACCCTAGTAAATGTGGACAGACTAACATAAGAAGTATAGGAGAGAGGCCCCGATTGATTCTGGCTTATAGCTTATGAAAATCAAAAATCCACATCCATATTAGAATATTAGAATAAAGGATGTATAAAACAGACATGTCGACCTGAGAAGAGCCTTTCTCAGTCTGGTTCATTACACACAACATCAATCATGGGAAAGACTTCTGACTTGACAGTTGTCCAAAAGACACTCATTGACATGCTCCACAAGGAGGGTAAGCCACAGAAGGTCATTGCTGAAAGGGCTGGCTGGCTGACAGTGCTCTATCAAAGCATATTCATGGAAAGTTGACTGAGGTTTAAGTGTGGTAGGAAAAGGTCCACAAGCAACAGGTACAACCGCAGCCTTGAGAGGATTGTCAAGCAAAGCCAATTCAACAACTTAAGGGGGCTTCCCTGGGAGTGGAGTCAGTGCATCAAGAGCCACCACACACACAGATGTGTCCAGAAAATGAGCTACAAGTGTCCATTCCTAATGTCAACCCATTCCTGAACCAGAGACAACATCAGAAGTGTCTTACCTGAGCTAAGGAGAAAAAGAACTGAGCACCGTTCCTCAGTGATCCAAAGTCCTCTTTTCAGATGAAAGTAAATTTTGCATTTCATTTGGAAATCCAGGTCCCAGAGTCTGGACGATGAGTAGAGAGGCTCAGAATCCACATTGCAAGTCCAGTGTGAAGTTTCCACAGTCAATGATGATTTGGGGTGTCATGTCATCTGCTGGTGTTGGTCCACTGTGGTTTATCAAATCCCCAGTCAATGCAGCGTCTACCAGGAGATTTTAGAGCACTTCATGCTTCCATATGCTGACAAGCTTTTGGAGATGCTGATTTACTTTTCCAACAGGACTTGGCACCTGCCCACAGGGCAAAAACGACTAGTAACTGGTTTGCTGACCATGGTGTTACTGTGCTTGACTGACAGCCAACTCGCCTGACCTGAACCCCATAGAGAATCTATGGTGGATATCAAGAGGAAAATGAGACACCAGACCCAACAATACAGACAAGCTTAAGGCCGCTATCAAAGCAACCTGGGCTTCCATAACACCTCAGTCGTGCCACAGGCTGATTGCCTCCATGCCACGCCACATTGATGAAGTAATTCATGCAAAAGGAGCCCCGACCAAGTACTGGAAGCATAAATTAGAATTTTCTGAACTTTTTAGAAGGTTGATATTTCTGTTTAACAGGTTCTTAACCTCTTAACAGGTTGTAATATTTTAATATTTTGAGATATACAAAAAAAAAAGCCCTGAAATATTTCACTTTATATGTAATGAATCTGTTTTTTGACCTTTATCAGAGTTTTGGGTCATTCTTATCTAACTTACTTTGATTTCAGGCTTTACAGCAAGCAAGCTGAATTCTACTCAGACTGCTTTGAACTGAAAAATATTACATTCACAAATACAACATTTCAAATTAAGTCATACATTTGCCTATATTGAATCATTATAAAGCCTATTCTGAAGAATTTAAAACATTTAAAATGTATAAAGACTTATGCTAACTTTTTATTTTTAATGTCTTTGTTGCTTGCTATGTGACTCCCCTGTGTATCTAGTTTTTCCCTGTTCTATTATTCTTTCGTTTAACGTAGGCTATTTTGTTTTGGCTGAAGATTTTCGTTTGAGATTAATACGATTCAATAAAAACAACAGTTGTTTTTATATTAAACACAATATAACCTTTGGGATACGTTGTTAACCTGTGAATGGTGATATGAAATGTTTGTGTAGTTAAAAATCCTACATGTTAATCGACACACAGAACTCACATTTGAAAGAAAGGTCCCCATTGTGGAGCAGAGAGTGTTACACACCTTCAACAAGCCGGCATCGGTGCTCACTGGAGGGTTTAACAACACACTTTCACTCCGCCCTCGTTGGTTTCAGATGGCACAAAAAATGGAGTGGAAGTAGGTTGGGAGAGGGAGTAGCAAGCAGTTTCAGAAAGGCCCCACGTTATGCTACTTTGCCTACATTATCAAAACAAAGGCCAAGCAAAAACACAAACAAACAAACAAAAAAACCTGGGATATTTTGTCATGTAAGAATGAAAATATAGAGTAGACATCATTGACGTATCATTGCATTACAGTTTTTTACAATTGCTAACAAGCATTTTTCAATAATGAGTTCACTTTTTCAAAACTTTTCACACTGTTAGCACAAGAGAAGTCTATGTGGCCCAAACTGAGAGTGACTCTTGCCTTGCTGTACAACTTGGCCAAAACACGCTGGCAGGGACAGAATTTTATTGGCAAAAGAGCTAAAGTGCGTGTCCCAGGCCAAAGGGGTGCCAATGTTTTGGGTTTTTGAGCAACCATTTACAGTGCTGACTTTTGTTTTCCTTGCAATTTTTATTTACTGTAGTTCATTTTTTGAGTTACTTGATGGCAAAGATAAAGTACAGTGAAGCTTTTCCTGTTTTCCTCTTGCAATTTGATAACTTCCTGTTGTATGCTGTTGTACATTCTGTAAGACTGGGAACTTTATACACTGTAAAATAGGACAAAGTACACTATCAACAATTATATATATGTATACACAACCAAAAAAATAAAGAACAAAAAATTATTTACTACTTGAAAGATTCCCATAAAATGATGCATCTACTGTAGTGCTATCTGTTGTTAGTGTTTTTTTTTAGGTAATTGTGTTATGAGTGACAAAGTGTTGCTGTTGGAGAGAACTACTGCTGGTGTTTTTGTAAAATTATTTGATATTGAAACAAGTATGCATTTTGGGTGTGAAATTAACTATTGTGCAAGCTGCGTGTTGGTATAGACAAAAGTGTGAAGAGTATTGAAAAAACTAAACTCAGTACTGAAAAATACTTGCTAACAATTGTAAAAAATAATAATAATAATAATTTTAAAAAAGCTCTGAAAGCACAAGCAGTGATTTTTGGGAGCTGCATTGGCGCAAATGCTGACCATTTCACATTTACTATTTTTGACATTTCCAGCTTGTGATGTTGTTCCAGACATCAGCACTGTTTTGCTGCAGACAACACGTGCAGTAACTACTGACGAACCAGCTCTTCCGGGCCCCTCCTATAACACCCTAAACCCGCCCACAAAAAATACCCCCATCTGATTGGTTCTCTGTGAATGACACCATCCTAGATCTATGGGGAAATAGATACAAAGCATTTACTGTACACTGAATGTTTTCTTACACTGCAAGTGTGCTCGTTTGATGTGATAAATGATGATGTTGCTATGGAAGTATTAACACTATTTAACTGAACGGAGTCAATATTGCTCTAGATTTATTAATACCAATGGAAAATTCTTACAGAAACCCAGTCACAACTATCAAAGAAAACAAAAGAGCATGAAGACACTCAGAGGCAGGAAAGAAATAAAACAACACAAATAATAATAATAATAATAGCCACCTATGATCTTTAAAAAATAACTACATTAAAACTAATTAAATATGTGCAATATACATGATATTTGATAGTGGAAGTCTAGTTAGTGTATGTGATCTTGTTAGTTCAATGTTCTTCATTTAAATTTCAAAGACTAAACAATATTATCATCTTTCTTACTTCTTTTTTAAACTGCAGTGTGTTATTTTTTTCAGTGTGGTTTTAGCTGTGCACACACAATGTTTTAATAATTGATTTTAACATAATTAAGTGGGACATTTTATGCACGTTTAGAAATAACATTATTTCTAAAACACTTGTAAAATGGTTGATCTATTTATAAGGATAACTAAATAAGAATAAGAATAAAAATTTTGCCAGAGAAGGTGTATTACAGTGTAGAAGTTCACCATTTAAAAAAAAATCATGTTAAATGATACATATACATACATTATGTACTATCATACACAATATGATATTCAATATTTGTGCTATTTTCTATTTAATTTCCCACATATCATTGGCTGCAGGCAGCCATTTTAATGTGTGCCCACATTTGTACCAGCCTGCATGTGAAGTGTTTTCTACTTAATATATGTCTATACCGGAAGCTGCGTTCAGAGGTCAACGTCCAGGAGTAACCTGCCGGCGCATCATCGCATCACCCCACTCTCTGCCGTTAAAGCGTCTGTTGGAGCTCAGTGACTTCATCAGGATGTGATTTTTTTCCCCATCATCACTGGAAACAGAGATGTCTGATAAACAAAATTAGTTCATCGATCTGTTGGACTCAACTTTTTCAGGATTACGTCTCGGTTCATCTCCACCGGTGAGTTGCTAGCCGAGGTGCTTATCTCAGATTATGTTAAACAAGTCTGTCTGATAGTTAGCTGCGTTCAGAGGATTTCGACCACGCTGCAGTACAGTACACCCGCAGTACAGTCAGCAGTAACGTTACTGTATTAGTGCCATTACTGTGGCATTATATTTGTAGTAGCTACTGCCGTTAAACTAGCTAACCTCTAACGTTACTTTGTTAGCATCTTTGCCGCTGTCGAGTTAGGGAGCTAAGTTAGCTTTCACTTGACAGGTGACCTGCATTAGTTAACTTAGCCAATTTAGCTAGAAAGCAGTTCTCTGTCATAAAATAATATGCTTTGTGTAAGGAGTTTCGGTCTTATAACAAGCTGAATGCAGTTCTCTGTGGCATTTTATGATGTTCACCTGGCTCACGTTTGCAGTGTGCCTGGCGACAGTGCTCGGCTTGTTTTTCTGGTCCCGCAAGCAGCTATCGATAGGTAAGGTGTGCCTTACCTGGGTGCTTACTACTTCCACTTGCACGAGCAGGTGTGGGGGAAAATGCGCTGACAACGCAAAGGAGTAATATTGGACTGATGACCTGTGGTAGTTTCCATAGGGTGATGTTAATTAACCTTGGACATCACTGGTTAACATTTGAACTAGAAAAGTCCAATACTATAGTATGTAATGTTATTCTTTTCAATACACTTATCTAAACTTTTGCTTAAAGGTGTTTTTGTTTGCATTGGTTTGCATTGTCGGACACAATGTAAGTGTATGTTACATGCAGTCAGGATTTATACATGAATGTTTGAATGTATGCTTTTCACAAATTGGCAGTGTTATTTCATGGTGTTGCAGTTATTTAGGACTCAAACAATGCTTCAGATGTTTATGGCTGTATGGTTATGGGTAACAGTATGACCAGCATTGCACGCAAATGGTGCGAAATTCATCCTTGTTGACTTATGTATGTATGTACTGATGCTCCCAGTGTTGCAATATCAGTTGCATTATCAAGATACTTAAGTTTATGCAACCCACTTTTGCAATATGACAAACAGCACCACGTGTCAGCCAAGTTAATCTTGTGTTACTGTACCCTGATATTTGGACTCTGTCTCCTTTATAACTGTTGCTGCCACTGTTGTGTTTCTTGCCAGTATTTGCAGCCTGTTCGTGTCGCCCAGCCATGGCACAGCAGGACGGTGCTGCCAAGAAGAACCCTGCTGTTGGGGCATTGCCCTCTCACTTCGTTGTGGGATCAGTGTCAGAGGAGAACTCAGAGGATGAAATCCCAGGGAAGCCTGACTTGCAGCTGGAGGAAAAGGAGACTCGGTCCTTGTCCCCGTCCTCCGGTAGCTCAGACAGCACCTATGAAATGGGATTTGACCACATTGATGGCCCCATACAGAATCTAAGGTTGGAATCTAAACCTGGTCTGTCTCATCACCTCTAGCCTCTCGATATTCATTTAGATATTTTAGCTGAATTTATGATTATGATATTAGTCATATATGTGGATGCAGGTTTTTATGTGAGGATTTGTTCAGGTATTCTAAAGCTTTTCTTTTTCAGGCATGCAGCCCGCTTTGTATCAATAATGTACCATGTATTGGAAGCTACTTGATGCATTTTCCAAAGTTATTTGGGGTTTTAAATAAGTGTCTCTGCAAATGTGTACCAGTAGTATTGCATAAAATCTATGTATTATGAAAACATTAAATTTAGCAGCCTTGAATTACAGTATTTCTTTGTGGCTGCGGAGTGTGCAAATGTGAGATAGAAATCTGGAACTTTCTACTTCAAATGCTGTCTGGAGTAGACCAGTCCTGCTGAAGCAGGCCTGTAGTCTGTAATGAGTGCACTCTGTTCAGATTATGTACTCCTCTGTCGCTGGGTTGCCCCTTTTGCAACACATGTCAAAAATGTGGTTTCAGTAGCTGCACACTGCGAAAGGGTTTCTCTGTGTCCCGAGGCTGTGATGTGGGCGTGGAAAGTAGACATAAACTTCAAGATGTTGGTTTGGGAATGATGGGGGGAAAATGTTCACACAGAACATCCCAATCTGACAGTCAAAAGGAGCTTTTCAGCACTGACAGAAGATTGTTTAAAGCTTGCAGTAGTCTTGTTTCTCTGCCAGCCCCAGGTCTTTCACTGGGCTGCCAGGACTTCTCATTTCATTGTCACTTTCACAGACAGTGGCTTGTAAATTGCGTTTTCCAGTAAAGTCTCACAGAATATGTGGGTTTGTGATTCAAATGAGAGAGTCATGCTGATGTAGGTAATTACCTACAGAATATCTTCATCATAATTCCATGCTTCTTTCTTCCTTTTTAAGTTTCTAAATATTGTTGTAGTATGCAGCCAACTATGTGGATAGTGACACCTACTGACTAACTTCTTTCACTTTTAATTTGCAACTTTAAATTTTAGAACCACATTATTTATAAGACATTGGGAGCTTCTAGATCTAAGTGCTTTGTCCAGTCTGGTTTTGTGCGAATAGCTTTACAAGGCCAAAGAGGATGAGGGAAGTGTGGGTTAAACAAAAGAAGCTGTGATGTCAAATACTGGAAATACCAAATTGTCTCTCTCATAGGGCAGAACAAACTTTCAACTCCACAACTGGATTGAAATCAGAGCCTCTTTAATGTAACGACTCATTTGCTTCATGCAGGTAACCCCTACTGTGATGCAATAATGCAGCATCAGGCCACAGAAGCCAGCCAGCCAAATTTACTCGGGCACTGGCACACCCTCCAGCTGATAGTCAAATCCCTCCCCCTGTGCTACCCGCTCCCCCGTATGATTCCCCTTTGGGTGGAGCTTGATTCATAGACGTCTGCCAGTCCTGTTGGAGGCTCTTGCCCAAGCATGTGAGCGTGTTTAACGACTGTACGGCGTCCTGTCCTGTTGTGCAAGATATGATTGGCTCCGTTAGTAGTTATACTACAAGAAAACTATTTTCTTCTTAAAGATATACAGTAATTGTTGACCCTGTATTTTTGTTGTTCCAACACATATTCACAGATCATTAGCATCATTCCTATCAGTAGTACATTTTCAGGTTTTTCTTTAACATTTACTGTGAGGTGAAGCTGTAACTCTCCCACAAGTGTAAGATAAGAGATAGTAGTCAAATCTCCTTAGACCAGTCTGACTCCTATCAATATGAGGTGTCGTTTTCTTTTTTTTTTTTTTTAATGTATATATCTTCTGGTCTGTAAACATAGACTAGTTGCTGCTGAAAGACATGTGTTTCTAAATGATTGCCTTATGTTTTGCACAGTTGAAAATGAGAGCTTGTTATTAGCATAGCAACCGAAAACCCACGTTCTTTCCAAAACTACAGGGGGCATTACATGTGTTCTTTTGTATTTCTTAAAATAGGCCAAGCATGTCAGGACTGCACCTGGTGAAGCAAGGCAGAGATCGCCGGCGGATTGATCTCCAGAGGGACTTCACTGTGGCTTCTCCTGCTGAATTTGTCACCCGCTTTGGTGGCAACAAGGTTATTGAGAAGGTGATGACTTTATTATTTTTATTTTTTGCACATTCTTGAAAGGATCACAACGTGTTACTGCCAGAATAAATGCCATAGTCAAAAATGAATCTGAATAATATTTACAACCTCTTTAATAATGAAAAAGAACCAGTGAAGAATCATATTTTGTGTTTGCATCACACAGCCATGAAATGTAATGACTATTATAGTATAATGTCATTATAACACAGCAGCATCTCTGATATGATTAGACCCGTCATTATTAGTGAAGTCTTGTTTTTGAGCGAAAAAACTGTTTTGCTTCTTCAGGTGCTCATTGCCAACAATGGCATTGCAGCAGTCAAATGCATGCGCTCCATCCGCCGCTGGGCCTATGAGATGTTTCGCAATGAAAGGGCAATCCGGTTTGTTGTAATGGTGACCCCAGAGGACCTGAAGGCCAATGCAGGTGAGCTTTAGAATGCTATCTTTGAAAATGTAAAACATCTTGGTAAGTGCGCAAACTGTGGTGCCCTTCAGCTTTTGTTGCAGTGCATCCAAACACATTAGCCAATTCATAAGGCCGTACACAATGAGGACTAGTGTAGATGTGACTTCAGTGAAGTTATTTTGGGGAAAAAGGTTTTCTGTGGTTCTGTCTTTCACAGAGTACATCAAAATGGCAGATCATTACGTGCCTGTGCCAGGAGGGACTAATAACAACAACTATGCAAATGTAGAGCTCATTCTGGACATTGCTAAACGCATACCTGTTCAGGTACCTCCACATGTACACCAGTATATCTATTGTTTTCCCTCAGGAATCAAGTATTTTATCATACCTGTTGTCATTGTATTGATCCTAACAGGCAGTGTGGGCTGGCTGGGGTCACGCTTCAGAGAACCCCAAACTCCCAGAGCTGCTTCAAAAGAATGGTATTGCTTTTATGGGTAAGAGAAGCTTCTTATTTTATCTATCACTTTGCTGACCCTTCTGATTTACCCTCACAGTCACTGCTTACACAACAATTTTATTTTTATTTCTTACTCCTTCCTCAGGTCCCCCAAGTCAGGCTATGTGGGCTCTAGGAGACAAGATTGCCTCTTCTATCGTGGCTCAGACAGCTGGCATTCCAACCCTGCCCTGGAGCGGCACAGGTAGGTTACAGTTTGTGTGGCTTCCAAAAAGGCTTTTAATAATCAGCTTTGGAAAGTTTTCTTTATTGTCAAAAAAACAATCAATGATTCTTGATTTTGTCTGTTTTTAAGTCCGATTCCTGAGATTTCAGATTCAGAATTCTTGGAAAAGAACATTATGAACATCACACAATTACAGTGAAAAGTATGTATGCTGAATATTTTATCTTTGTGTCTTTCTCAGGCCTGACAGTAGAATGGACAGAGAACAACCAAAAGAAGAGAATCATCAACGTTCCTACTGACATCTATGAGCTTGGCTGCATCCAGAATGTTGAGGAAGGCCTTAAGGTAAGCATGTCATTGAACTGACAGATCATAATGCAACATGAATGTTGCGTGTGCTTTAGTATATTGTGCATACTTGCATCTATACTGGAAAGCTGTATGTTTACATTGCCAGGCTGCAGAGAATGTTGGCTACCCTGTAATGGTGAAGGCCTCAGAGGGAGGTGGAGGAAAAGGCATCCGTAAAGTCAACTCTGCTGATGATTTCCCTAACCTCTTTAGACAGGTAAGTGGAAACTACACTAATTTGAGCGTGATCGTGCAGGACTTAACACGTTGTAGAATTGGGTTTTAATGTATCATTAAAGATCCAAATGGAAACTTTAGCTTCACCAAAGTACATTTCACAGGAGAAAGAAGTATGCCAATTTAGAATAGGGATTTTGTATATTTTATGACAGCAAGGATTTATTTTCTCCTTGGTTCTCCAGGTCCAGGCAGAAGTTCCGGGATCCCCCATTTTCGTCATGCAGCTAGCCAAGCATGCACGCCACCTAGAAGTCCAGATCTTGGCTGATCAATACGGCAATGCCATTTCCCTGTTTGGCAGAGACTGTTCTGTGCAGCGACGGCACCAGAAAATTATAGAGGAGGCTCCTGCTACCATCGCCACTAGTGATGTGTTTGAGGATATGGAAAGGGTACAACCTACCATGTATTGCACCTAAAGCATAAAGCTGATTAATTGACACTGAAGACCAACTAAATAAATCCATCTTAATTGCACCTCAGTATGAATACAATTGTTTTCTCTCCTCAGTGTGCAGTGAAGCTGGCTAAGATGGTGGGGTACGTCAGTGCAGGTACAGTGGAGTACCTCTACAGCCAGGATGGCAGCTTCTATTTCCTAGAACTCAATCCTCGTCTGCAGGTGGAACACCCCTGTACTGAGATGGTGGCCGATGTCAACTTGCCTGCTGCCCAACTGCAGGTCAGTTTCACTCAGACACACCTGCAGGGATAAAAAGAGCGCACTCTTTTACATCACATACAATACATTTTGAGTCTGACTGTCCTGTAGCAGACAAAGTTAGCACGCTTCACCGCCTTCACCACTTAGCTATGGCGGGGCCCCCCGTCTCCATGGCAACCGACTGCAAAAGAGGGAGGCAATATGCAGAAATTGTGTAGTAGATCCAGAGGTCGTAACAGCACTCGGTCATGTGGTCTGTTCTGCAGTGTTTAGGATTGTGTGTAAATAGGTCAGTGGCAGTCAAGCTGAAAGGCAGCGTTAGTGGGGACAGCTATGCAGTCAAGCTGATTGGGTCTTACTGTGGGAGTGACACACTCACTCTGGCACAGAGGACGAGTATCTTTTTTCAAACAACAGCGGGACTCACTATCTCTCGCAAGATGTTGTTTATCGGGGTCTAAAAAAGAATATCATGTAAACTACTGTCAGATAAGCTAGCCTGTTCTTTAATGTTCTATATATGTAATTTCCAGAGCATGAACTTGTGTTGTACTAATACCAGTATCTTCTGTCAGATTGCTATGGGTATTCCTCTTCAAAGGATCAAAGACATCAGGATGCTTTATGGGGTCCAGCCCTGGGGAGACTCTCCCATTGACTTTGAGGGTCTGTCGACGGCCCCCTCCCCACGGGGCCATGTCATTGCTGCACGCATCACCAGTGAAAATCCTGATGAGGTACGCTTCACTCTCTGCTGGTACACACAAAATGTGCAGCTGAAGGTTACACAAAGTCTTCGATTTTTGGTGTTGGTTGTGTTCTTTTTAAATGTTTCATTTTTCAATTTTGTTTTACCCTAAACAAAGGTCATTGCTATCATTTCTAACCTTTACCCTTCTCAAAATTTGCTGGTTTTGGGAGATGTATATTGATAAATAAACTATCTTCAACACAAGGTTGTATAACAAAATGAAATGTGGTGTGATTGCAGGGTTTCAAGCCAAGCTCCGGAACAGTACAAGAGCTTAATTTCCGCAGCAATAAGAACGTGTGGGGCTACTTCAGCGTTGCAGCGGCTGGTGGGCTGCATGAGTTTGCTGACTCCCAGTTTGGACACTGTTTCTCTTGGGGAGAGAATCGGGAAGAAGCCATCTCGTAAGTACACACAGAAATATTAAAAAGATGTCTGTGAAGGTTGTCAGTCATCCAGGTCATAGTAACCCAAGGAAGGTTCAAATCGAGGGGCAACTGGACTGGTTAAAGATTCTCAAAGATGGTTCTTCTCTCGGATGAGAGGCAAAGTGTCTTCAAATATCTTTTACCAGTCCAGTTGCCCCTCGATTTGAACCTTCCTTAGAGAATTAAAACATTGCTCTGTCAGAAAGGAAGAAAAACATTTATTTATTGCTAATGTTTATTTAACATGGGACATATTTGTATTTAATTGTCTAATCAAAGGCTTTTATAGTTTATACGTGGTTATGTCTTAATCTTTTTAAAGCAACATGGTGGTGGCTCTGAAGGAGTTGTCTATCCGTGGAGACTTCAGGACCACAGTGGAATACCTCATTAAGCTGCTGGAGACCGAAAGCTTTCAGCACAACAGCATTGACACAGGCTGGCTGGACAGGCTGATCTCAGAGAAGATGCAGGTATGCAGAGGTGCTTCAGCTGTTGCCACTGGATGTTCTCCAAGAAAACAAATGAGAACTGATATATTTGACATTCTGACCCATATTACAAAGTCTGCTCTGAAACTTGACAATAGTAAGACCTTGTGGTTTATTCTGCTGGCATCACGCAGTTTGAATTTCAGGTTGAGTGTTTGATATTTTCCTGGATAAGAAGGAGAGTGTATGTTGTGGGCAGGCGGAGCGTCCTGATACCATGCTGGGAATCGTGAGCGGGGCTCTGCACGTGGCAGACGTCAGTCTGAGGAACAGTGTGTCCAACTTTTTGCATTCTCTGGAAAGGTAAAGAAATAGAAAGTTATAGTAATCCATATCAAGAAGTAGATACTCAGGGATATTAGCATTTGAATAGAAGACATGAAACACTCTGTACTCTCTGACCAGGGGCCAGGTGCTGCCTGCACACACACTGCTCAACACTGTGGATGTGGAGCTGATCTATGAAGGTAATAAATACGTCCTGACAGTGACACGCCAGTCTCCCAACTCCTATGTGGTCATCATGAACAACTCCTCTGCTGAGGTGGATGTCCATCGGCTCAGTGATGGAGGTCTATTGCTGTCTTACGATGGAAGTAGCTACACTACCTACATAAAGGAAGAGGTGGACAGGTAAGAGGAAACTGAAATTTAGAGAATGGAATTATCATTACTAATGTAGCTGTAACTTCACCACTGAAAATATCTTCCCTCAGTTAACAACTTTACAGAAATATCTTGATGCACTTACACCTTTGATTTCCAGTTCTGTTAAGGTCTCTCTTTTTTTATTTATTTATTTATTTTTTTTCACCCTACAGGTATCGCATCACAATTGGGAACAAGACTTGTGTTTTTGAAAGGGAGAATGATCCTTCACTGCTGCGATCACCTTCAGCGGGAAAACTTATCCAGTACACAGTTGAGGATGGCGGGCATGTGTTTTCTGGCCAGTGCTATGCTGAAATAGAGGTACAGTTATGGATGTGTTGTCTTCAAGACTGATGCAATCAGTTCAAATTCACTTTATTTTTGTATTTTGTTGAGCTATAGAGATGGAACCTTTGTTCTTGTAAATTGAAGGTGATGAAGATGGTAATGACCCTCACAGCTGGGGAGTCTGGTTGTATTCACTATGTGAAGAGGGCTGGAGCAGCACTAGAGCCTGGCTGTGTCATTGCCAAGCTGCAAC
This sequence comes from Micropterus dolomieu, assembly GCF_021292245.1. Taxonomy (NCBI): domain Eukaryota; kingdom Metazoa; phylum Chordata; class Actinopteri; order Centrarchiformes; family Centrarchidae; genus Micropterus; species Micropterus dolomieu. Next base: position 13,210 of record NW_025744340.1, read on the forward strand.
TGGATGACCCAAGCAGAGTGCAACAGGTACTGTTTGCCAAGTAGATTTTCCTATGCATTTGCAGTAGGTTTTCCTATTCATATGCCTGCTACAAGGTCACCCTTGTAATATGTCTTTGTTTAGTTCAAAATATCCGTTCACATTTCAAGTTAGGCCACACATTTTAGCTTTTCAATCTTTCTAAAATGAAGAGTAACAGGATGTCAAAATGACACATGTCTGTATTTTCATACAAAAAGGATGCACTCTACTTTATGAGCCTTAGATATTAGTTTTATGGGTGTGTGGGGTTTTCGTTTATTACAAGCTACTTTATGAAGTCAAAACATCAATGAAGCAATTGAGGCTGCAAACAAAGAAAATGGCTCAATTATCTGAAGGGAACAGGTGTCAGCAGGAGCGAGTCGGGAGGCTGACTTCCTGTAAATGTGTCACTGCTGGTGAGGTAACAATGCTAAAGAAGAAACTACAGAACCCTGCAGGTCCCTCCAACTTACATTTAGACGAGGTAGTTTGCTTTTTTCAGTATGCCCTCTACTTCCTACTGGACACCCATGACATTGCTTGTGTATGAAACACCCGCATGCACAATACTGCTGTAAAATTTGTATACTAAGTATATGTGTTTTTCTTGTAGGCAGAGCTGCACACAGGGGCTCTGCCTTCTATCCAGGCAGTAGCCCTGAGAGGGGAGAAGCTACACAGAGTCTTCCACAACACACTGGATCATCTTGTTCACATAATGAATGGCTACTGTCTTCCTGAGCCTTTCTTCAGTGCTAAGGTAAGAAGTCACACACACATACCTGGGTGTACACCAATATCAGCCCTTCCAACTGTAAGCAGTTCATTAAATATCTGCCTCCTGTGTCTGTCCTAGTTGAAAGAGTGGGTGGAAAGGTTGATGAAAACCATGCGCGATCCCTCTTTGCCACTGTTGGAGCTTCAAGACATTATGACTAGTGTGTCTGGTCGTATCCCCCCTGCTGTGGAGAAGGCCATCAAGAAGGAGATGGCTCAGTATGCGAGCAACATCACCTCTGTGCTCTGCCAGTTCCCCAGCCAGCAGGTGACACACACACAATGTTAACTACGCCCACAGAATTCTTCTTAAACCTACCTTGTCAGTAAGGGCAAAACTGCTGCTGTTCTTTCTGCCTTGCCGCCAAGTTCTTCTAGGACTGAGTGATTGGTTATGAATAGACATAGCACATGGTTAATACTGCCGTATTTGATCAAACTCAAAACAGCAGTAAAAGCCTGTTATAACAAATGGGTGTTTTTGTTTGTTTTCATTATGATTGCTTGCTTTAAAAGGTTTTGTTAGTTTAGTTAGTTAGTTAGTACTGTAGTGTCCAGTCAGCCAGAAGATTAAGATAAGATTTTGCAAATGTTATTTCACAATATATATCTGTCTAAGTGAAAGGGTTATCAGACTGCAAGTGCTGTCTGTGTCAGTGTGTGTATAGGGCATCGTGTTAATATTATAAATGTTGGGATCACGCTGAGTTTCTAATTCAGTCTGTAATGAGAAGAGATGTCTGTCTTCTGACTGTTTGACTATTTAAACAATACACTGGATTTTATGTGTTATTGCTGGTTGAACATTTTGGACACTTTCATATTTATGGATATATTTTTTAATTGTATAGTCATGCATAGTTTATAAAGAGCAAAGAAAAGCCAGTACACTAATGTATGTAGTAGTGAAAGGGTGTTATCACCTCCGTCTAATGGTATTTATCTTTATTATCTATTTTTATTTACAAAATTTCAGTCAGTTTGGATCTCACCGATATAACTGGAGCAAGCTAACTGAGTGGTCATGAGTACTACTGGGATTAAATGCTTATGAGTCTCTGCTGCTGATGGGATTAAATGCTTATATTGTTCATCTCCCTTGTTCACAGATTGCAAACATCCTGGACAGTCATGCTGCTACACTTAACAAGAAGTCTGAAAGAGAAGTCTTCTTTATGAACACACAAAGCATTGTTCAGCTGGTGCAGAAGTGAGTATGATACTCTATCTCAAGATAATGCAAATCTTCACCTACTGATCACAGTACACCTATGACCCAAAGTGACTGATTGCCAGAGCTGCTTATTATGTTCAAGAAGACACAAAGTTTATTAAGGCTCATACTATAATTTGCTGCGTCACATTATCTTATTTGTAACACCGAGATTAATTTGCTTTATATTAGTTGTTTTTGTGGTCACTAGAACTCCTTCTTTCAGTTCATATGCCCACTTAGCACAATTCTGCATTGTTCTTTGTGTCAGGCCAGGCTGTTTTTGTCTCCAACAGATATCGCAGTGGCATCAGAGGTCACATGAAGGCGGTGGTGATGGACTTGCTCAGACAGTACCTGAAAGTTGAGATCCAGTTTCAGAATGGTAAGGAATAGCAGTAACACACTTAATTGTTGGTTTAAAAGGCACACTGTGGTGACATGCTGTCACATGCAAGAGTAATAGTACTTTTTTGGGAGAATTGCACTTACTCATTCTTTCCACTTGATGGAGCTCTTTCACAATAAACACCTCAGCTTCTGTGACTCTACTGTTCCACTGTTCAGTATTTGTCAAAGCTCTTGCATGTTGGTTTGTTAACAGGACACTACGACAAGTGTGTGTTTGCACTGCGTGAAGAAAACAAAGGTGACATGGCCAATGTCCTCAACTATATCTTCTCCCATGCTCAAGTGACTAAGAAGAACCTGCTGGTTACTATGTTGATTGTAAGTGTCCAGCCTTATTGATATAAACAGACTCACCTTCCAAGGTAATGTGTGATGAAGATTTGGGTAAATATATTTCGGTACTAGATTACTCATTGCTCATTCAGGAAAGTAATTTTTATCAGCCCAGGAATGTGTAATTACTGCAATTTACAGTGTGATGTGTTGATGCTAAAAAGCACAATATAATATCCATATGCTGTTGATATTATGTTTTTTCTAAACTAAAGTGTTTTTATATATCTAGCTAGTGACATATAATGTAATGTTATCATCTCCTGTGTATAGGACCAGCTTTGTGGCCGTGATCCCACATTGACAGATGAACTGATGGCCATCTTGACTGAACTCACCCAGCTCAGCAAGACAACCAATGCCAAGGTGGCGCTGCGTGCCCGGCAGGTCAGATGGACTGCAATATTTATATTTTTTTTTATTTACAAATTTGTTTTATGTTCCATTTAAAATACTCAGTATTCAACATTGAGTGTGTTTTAAATCCACTGAAGTAACTGGCGTGCACAGTATGCTTCCTCCTGTAAGCTGATTTATTAACTATGAAGCGATGTTAATGTAATGTAAAAGGTCTGGGCGCATCTTCTATCAGTAGTACAGGTAAAGCAAGTATAAGCAAGCCATGCTTTCAAAATAAAGTTGGTGGTATGGGAGAGTGTGTGTGT
>NW_025744341.1:0-13653 GCF_021292245.1 Micropterus dolomieu
CATTTCTCGCCTCATCAGTGGAATTATTAGACATTTTTGTGATGGACTCTTTGGCTGTTGTTCGGGCTGTGAAGCGCCGCAGGAGAGGAAAAAGACGGTAACCCTAACCCTCACCAAATTCTTTACAAAGAATGTTTAATGAAGCCAAACACACAGTAGCTTCCGTTATCCACAGTAAAAAAGCTAATCCTACCATACTACTTCAGGAGCTAACGCTAGCCACCGTTGACGTAACTTTAACGTTAGCCTAACGTGACCTATGTAGAACAAATAACCTAACGTACACACGTGTCACATTCTGTAATGCGTGTGATTTAGATGTACAATAGTAACAGCCGTAGCTATTCTGACGGCGAACATACGCCGAGACCCACGCATTCAGACTTTTCAATGTTTTGGATAATGCTAATCAGTCACCTAATGTTGCCACAATGTATACTGTAGCCAGGACTTTGGTGCAGCAAAACAACAGAGAAGGCATCAAGTTACGTCCTGTGGGGGACGCACAGAAAAAAAAAAAAAAACTCATTTATGGTTATATTTCCTGTCCTGACAGTGGAGCTGAACTGAGAGTGGAGTCTGCACCGGAAGAGACTCCACAGTGGAGGTCTGCAAGTTAGACCCCTCTCGAATTTTAGTATGCATACATACATTTTAAATATATTGATCCTTCTGTTAAAATTAGGAATGTCCTGATCAAGTTCTTTTGGCTCTAATCAGAGTCCTTGAACATTACATTAACCTGACACTTTTATCCAGTGCCTGGCAATAAACCTGATTCTGATTCTTAGTTACAGAATTAACATTAATTATTGACAGTTGATGTGTCCTGATTAGCTGCTGCCTAATTGTCTTGCATTCAGGTATAAGAGTGGAGAGATAACAGATTAGTTACCATTGGAGCCTTGCTAATTTTGCCAGCTCAGTCCATTAAAATACGCCCAGATTGCCAGGACTTCCAATCGCTACAGTGAGAAACTCTATGCATACTTGACAGACAGGGATGTGTGGATTATTTTGGTGTCATGTTCTCACTACTAGTAACTATAATGAGAGCTTGGCTCCAGACAAACTGGGCAATCTACCAAAATCTGAATGTACAGCTGCCTCAGCAACAGCAGGTCATTTTTGTGTGAAGTGGTTGAATTACTTTAACTAACCCGTCAATGATGAGACTCTCGTATGCAGCCTTCTTGTCACACACAGGACAAATCCAGGTGGGTTTCTTCTCATTCATCTGCAAGTAGAGGGCAGCGTCAAAGCACTGCAGGTGAGAGCAGGTCACCGCCCGGCATGGTACTGTCAGTCGCATCTTACCCAGCTGGAGGACAAAACACACGTCAGTCAAAACGAATCAACCAAGAAAACACCTGGTACAATTCATACAAAAGGCCCACAAGGTAATGGTGCATTCCATTTACCTCATTTACCCAGTTAACAAGTCGGTATTTACTCATACTAAACACAGTAGTAACATGTCCACAGACAGCTGTTGGACAGCACTTTGTGTACGAAAATGTACATGAGAAACAAGTACACAGAAGTGCTAATAAACAGTATAAACTACAGTTTGATTCTAACTGTTGATTCTCAGAGCAGCCATCTTGGATCACGAAGTCAGGGTAGTGCGGTTTTCCCAACTTTCCATTTCAGAAATCCAACTTTGAAATTTCTGACTTTGAACTCAGAAATTCTGACTTCCCTTGTCAAATGCAACGCACCATAACACCTACTAAGCTCTGGCACTCCAGAAATTCTTAGACAGGTGAAACAGGGTAACATGATGTCAAAACGCCACTTTTATTTATGTATTTCATGTAATAAGTGTACACAGCAGCGGAAGACAAGTGACACACCATGCTCATGTGCACCTCAGATTCGATTACAATTCAGAGGGCTGTAATGCGATTATAAAACGATTATCGTTGCATAATTTTTCTCTATACAGGATCTCTGCATAATTACTAAGCATTAAATTTGCACATTAAAATCCAAAAGAAACGTCTCCTAATTCGCTTAAAAGGACTAGTTTGCATCCCTAATTTACTTCATTAACCTCAGCTCCATGGTCCCTCATTTCATTAACAACCAGATGTCAGACTCCTCAGAAAACGCAGGATGTACAGTACAGCTTGTACCTGATGTTCTCAACCCTTGACAAGTAGGTAAGTTAGTAATGACATACAGCTGAGCTAATTAATATTACTTCGTTACTCATTAAGCTAACGTTACATAGCAGCCAAAAAACGTGCACAGATGCGTCATTTACCGGGCACATAAGTGAGACTCGAAGGCTTGTCGTAGCAATCTCACTGTCTGGATCTGCAGTCAGCTTTTCTTTAACTGGAACACAGAGGGCAGGGGACAGAAAAAACAAAAAAAACACAAAGTCATCAGAAGCCTGCTCCACACAGGCTTTCAAAAAATTGTTAATTGTTCATCCCTACACCTGGATTCAGGTCTGTTTGAGTTGGCTGAATGTTTGTTTTGTAACAATCCTGGGTCCAGGAGGTCTCAGGTTTTTATTTTTATTTTTTAAATAGACAGGTCAATTTCAGGTGCAGGTAGTGCAGTGTAGCAAATACCTGATAACTCTAGCTAATAACTGCTAACCGTGCTCTGTCTGTTCACAGAGAGCCATGCAGCACATGTGACCAGGTTACATGAAGATTTGTCATAGTGGTTTACTGTATAGTTACTCAGTGCTCTGGAGTGGTCTGGGTTTCTGATGCCCTTCATCCTCAGTCTCTGCAAGAGCAGTGGTGATGTCAGCTGCCTCACCAGGTACACAGACATCGAATAGGTCTGAAAAACAATATAATCAAACAACTTCAATAGACGTCACTCTTCCTGTCCCCAAACATGATATCCAATTCCAACTCAAGCACATGAAAAACTAAAAGCTGAATAGAGTTCCAATGAGGGTTACGTTCTTACTTTTCCAATTTCAGGCGCCCATGTCACTGAAATCTGATTGGGTACTGCAGAGGAGAGTCGGACGAGGGAGGTAATGTTTAGAGGTCTTCCTGGTCTCTTCTGTTCCACGCCGTTTTTTGGTGGCGGTGCATAACCCTACAGGAATAAAAAGCTTTGTTAGCATCTCAATAGTAGAATAATTAAACTTGATCGGCGTTTTATTGAAACTGTTCTGGAGTGAAACGAGCACTTACTGGCAAAGGAAAAAGTTTCCCATTGACCTTTATACAAAGACTGTTTGGGTAATTATCCTCTTGAGGGCAACTTGTCTCTGACAAGCAAAACCTGGACAACACAAAGAGATATTTCTCAATATTAGGCAGCATCTGTTTTTCATTCCTTCCTGACAATTCACTGGGGTATTTGAGTAAAAAAAAAAACAAGGTAAAAGCTGAGATGCTGGTGACAAGTATGACACTGTCTAGCCTACAGTGCTGTGAGTCAGAGCTGGAGAGAGGAGTTTGTTGTGTTGGTGTAACATTAGGAAATAAAGTCTTGCTAGCAGCTCCTCTTTGTATACAACAAACTCCTCCCCTCGTTTCCAGCAGCGTCTTCAGTTTTTTTTCAATACAGGTTACAAGGTTCTTTGCAGCAATCAATGTTAAAACACACTATAACATAGGGATGGAAAATTAATTGAAAATTAATCGAAACCAAAATTCAGAGTGTCTAACCGACATAATTTCCCCATGTCGGTTATTTAATCCTGGTAATGTGTGTGTTCATGTACTTTCCCCTCGAAACACCACGTGTGTAGTCACGTGACTCCGCCCTGTCCAGTCCTGCTCAGTTTTCAGACCGGTGTCTGAAGCTCAGGGAGATGTTAGCTAGCGCTAACCGCCTTCACTTTCCAGCTGGATGAAAAAACAGACTTAATAACGGACACACTGTGACCTACACTGTACATTTACTGCCAGACTGAAAACTTAATACTCGCCCGCTTTCAGCGTCACTTTCTGCCGCTCTCTCACATTCACTCGTCCAATCACTCGCTACGCAAAACACACTGCACTGCAGTTAAAAGACCTGATTCTGCAGCTCTTATAACAGCGCCGTTCACGTACACGCTCTTTGATGAATGAGGACAGGAAGCTAGCAAAGCGTTATTTACCGTGCTCACACAGTGTGCAGGGGGAAATTTTAGTAGCAGCGGTCATAATTAAGCAGCAGGGATGCGCCGAATATTAGGGAACCACGTCTCTGTAATATGTACGTCAACATTACCTTATTAATTAACATTTAGTCAGTCTAATGGATTTGTGAAATCTGTGAATAAATAAACCAAAGTTTATTTACAGTACAAACCTTGTCAGTGAAATATCAGGACAAAAAAAAATAAAAAAACAGCATTCAAAAACAAAATAATTGTTCAATAATCGTAATGGAGGTGAAATGTTTAAGTAATTGCGATTTAGATTTTACGTGAAATAGTCCAGCCCTAGTATACAAGGTTTTTCCTGCATAGACAAATTTTTCACACCCCCCAAAGAGGTTTTCGTGAGCGCCAAAGGAAAATCCACAGTGCCAAAATGATCAGAGTTGGAAAAAATAAGACAACACCTTTCTAATCCTCTGCAAATGTGTTTTAATAGCCATTTATCAAACAACTGTTGCGCAAGCATAACATAAACTTAAATACAACATCTCATCTTCCAGCAGTCAGCTCTCCTCTCACCCACAGTCGCTGTATTTTACACATGCAGCAGGCGCTAATAAACCAGCTGCTGCGCTTAACTGCGCCTAAACTCACGCTAATGACTTGCTGTTATTTCTTACAATATTAAAGCAGTTTATGCTTGAATGTGCTGGTATTCACCGGTACGGTCACTTCTACATTTTAGTCTCTGGCGTACCGGCACCGGTTCTCTCCTCTGCCCTCTCCAGATCAGGTTCTCTGGGCACTAAGTGACGCTCACCTGTTCCCCTTCTTGCCTGCCAATCTCCGCAGGGAGATCGGGAGCCTTCATGCAGCCATGTGTATAGTGGCTCATCAAAGTCACTTTTTGTTAACCAACCAATCACAGCCTGGAGGAGGCCGAACATTAAAAAAAAAGGTTGAGGCAAACTTTAGAAATGTTTAGCTTGTCGTTCTGTATGCACCGTTTTTATTTTTGACAAGATTAACTTGCATAAACAATTCAGAGACTGACCAACTTGTAGAGCATTTTTCTTGCACAATAATTTAATGACACAAAATGAAACTGCTGTTTTGTCCAACTGGAATTAATATTAGGCTACTAATGGTAAGCTATAATAGCCTGTACTATTATCTGAAATTATAATGAATACACAAACATTAGCACTAATCAATGCTTCCCCACAGTGGTGCAGGCTAATATCAGAGAAAGGTTTTATTTGTGACACAGCTGAATCTCCACTAATATCTGTAAGCAAATTATCCAAAGAAAGTGTAACATGTAATTATACTGACATTATACTCAGTAGATATTTTTTGTTTATCAAATGGTCAGAAATAACCAGAAAATGCATAGATTTCGAACACTCCACAGTCCAGAGCGTAAAGCTGAACACTGACGTAAACAGGAATGTTACCTGTACTGCAATATAATTTTCCTCAATAACAATATAACAAATGTTCAATATATTGTCACTAAAACGTTAGATTTAATTCCTTTGAATCATGAACGAATTAGCACTTCATTTTTCTATTAAAGAGGTCATATTATGCTCATTTTCAGGTTCATAATCTTATTTAGGGGTTGTACCAGAACAGGTTTACATGGTTTGATTATCAAAAAAACACCATATTTTTGTCATACTGTACATTGCTGCAGCTCCTCTTTTCACCCTGTGTTGAAGGCTTCGTTTTAGCTATGAAGTGATACATCTAGTCTCTAAATGATCTTTGTTGGGAGTTGCACATGCTCAGTTCCTAGTTAAGGACTACTAGCCAATCAGAAGCAGAGAAGGGCGGGTCAGCAAGAAGCCGGTAAACAGCTTGGGTTCAGCTGTACATGTTGCCGACCAGCTTGGCAACATGGACTGGAGCAAGAGTTTCAGAGTGGTGAGTTATTAATCTGTAACAAAAGTCTCTTTCATCCATAAAGTTTTAACTGAGCTCTGTCTCTACATCACAGGAACAACTTCCTGTGCACTGACTGCCTGGAGGGTAGCTAGTCTTTGGAAGGGAGGGGAGAGCTGTGCTGCAGCTCACTGTGTTTCCACCGCTGTTTTTGAGGGCGTGTCGGACTAGCCGCTTGGTAAGCGTTATGACACGTATTTTCATTGTGACGTCACAAGAAAGGGAAGTAAAGGCTGGAATACAAATGAGCTGTTTTCAGTTCAGAGCAGAGTTTTCTGTGGGAGATGGGAACTCCCTTTGGGCTTTTTCACTTTGCAAACCTGTTACATGCACAAAAAAAAAAAAGATATAACTCAATAAAGGAGAGGGAAAAGCCAAAAAGCATAATACCACCTCTTTAAGATATGTATTTTGTTGAGGAAAAGGGACTGAAAAAATTTTACTTATTTTTACTCAAGCATATAAAGAAAAGAATTTCTCTCAATTGTTTCGAATGTTCTTCCTCAGATTTGTTAAGTGATCCAGTAGTTTTTGTCATGTTCTGATCATAAAGAACAGTTTAAAACCACAGTTAGCCATCTGGTTTCTACAAAAAGCAAAAATCAGCCTCTTAACTTGAATTAATGATTTGACATTTATCGTGATAATTATCAAAATCGAATGCTATGAAATTTTTTGATAAAATCTTTGGCCGTATTGCCCAGCCCTAGTTTGGAGTCATCAAAAAAACAAGTTTTAATATGATTTTAAAAAGAGCTTGCTTTGAATCATTTTGATCACTTAGTACTAAGGAGTGTTTCTTAGTTCAAACTGGTCAGAAAACTCTGCATATTCTCACCTCAGTTGGATTTGAACCATGTAGTCCCTTCTGCCACCCGGTAGAAAGTCCCTGTAAACAAACAAGGTTTCACATACTTTATTTTACACTACAGACATGGGCCTTCTATGGAATACCAGAGAGATTAACAAACAGTCCTACCTGGATATGCATACTTCTCGGACTTGCTGTGGTGTCAAGGCAAAGATAAAATATTTTTCTTGGTGGTACCTCTGTGAAGAACTTGCTCCTGAAAACACAAATGTTACATTAATTCCAAAGTGCTGCTCTTCAGATAACTACAATACCGTGGCTTACATTCCCCGTATACAAATATTATAATTTATGCATCAAATAATGAGCACATAGTTCACATTTAGGTATATTTTCAGATTGTAAATCAGCTGCTAAATATTAAACCTCCGACCAATTTTATTGTCCTCCAAATGTGTGTGTGTCACGTGACTATTGTGGTCCAGTCATGACTAAGTGATCATGCCTACAACTTCAACTACTTTAATTAACCCAAGATGGAATCTAACAACAACAACAACAACAACAACGCCGCCTCCCCCACTCCAAAAAAAAAAAAAAAAAAAAAACGGGGGAAAAACCCAAGATATGAACCGGACCGTGGATTTGGTGAATCGATACACCCCTAACATCTACTACAATAAGCTGGCACTGAATGCCTGATCAGGTATTCACATCATGGGTAGCATAAATGGGAAAAATGTCTATGTTCACAATTTGCAAGTTTTCACATCAAAATGGTGTTAGGAGTGGTGATGGAGTAGTGGATAAGATACATGCCTTTGGTGTGAAAGACCCTGATTCGATTCCCACTGTGACATATCCACTAATTGCCAAGTGTTCAGTGTCACTGAGCAAGACACTTAACTGTAGTTGCTCCAGAGGCGTGCAACCTCTGACATATGTATGCATTTGTAGGGTCACTTTGGATGAAGCTGGCGTGAAGCGGAATGATAACAGAGTTGGTGTTGTGAAGATTAAATCACTCTGCAGTGACAATATAACTCCATTTCCATTCAATTACAGGTTTGGCGGTTGGCAATGCGAGGTGCCCATATTTGTCTAGTTATACCGAGTTCGGTTTATAGGGGACCTTTCAAAAAGTCAGTTCCCCACTTGTAATTACAAATTGGAAGTGGACATGAAACTTCAAAAAAGAAAAAATTTGTAATTACAGTAACTGCAACATGACATGAAATCATCCTGTCTTCTGCCATTTCCTGGCTGGCTGTATTAACGCATGTAAGAGGTTCGGCTTTTATTGTTTAATGAATGATGTTGTGTTGTAAAACAAGATGTTTTATCATATTAAACCTCAGATTTCATTTTTGAAGCAGTATTTTAAAACATTCCACTTGTAATTCCAAAAGCACACTGAGGGAAACTGCAGGAGTTATAAACAAAAGCAATAAAGATTACCGTCTGATATAAGAATAGGTTTAAAATATGTTCATGAATTGGTAGCCTAGTTGCATGGCTCAGACTAAGTGTTTTCCTTTAAACCAAAAGAGAAAAAAACTCCACAGACCTAGACTTGAAGGCTTGATTAGGACATCCAGCACATCGTAGAAGGGCAGGGGCTTCATCTGCACATCCGGGTGGACGGGGGGGATGAGAGGGGCTGGCTGCTGGAGATTCATGCTGGGTTTGGTGTCGTGCCACACAGCTGCTTCACCAGTCAACAGACTGAAGTCTGTGTTACAGGACTGACTCCTGTAACAGAGATATTTGCGTTCAATACAGCGTCTTTATGGCAGCCAAATCAGGCTACAATCCTGGAGTCACGCTTGTTATTCAGCTCCTTCAGGAGAAGCTCAGATGAATGAGCAGCTCTCAAACTTGATACCATATACAATGGAAGAATAAGGTACACCATGACGTGAAGCTGAGCACCACTGACTTAAGATAACGCCATGGCCCAAAATAATCACCCGCCAAGTCCCAAATCCAGGGAGATTTTGTATTTGGCCAAATATAGATTGGACCACCAGGTGATTAAACAGTTTGTAATCTCAGTGTAGAGCCAGGTTTACATGGCTGTTTTTACCAGCACCCTCACTAGGGGTGTGGAAATAATTGATTCTTACACGCATCGCAATACGGATTTTGACGATTCTGAATCGATTCACAAATGTCAATAATCCATTATCTAGAGGTTAAATGATAACGTAATGTTGACGGAACGAAAAATGCAGAATTCGGAAATGCGGAAGTGCAGCACTGGACCGTCTGTGGTGTCCACACAACATGTGACAGGCGGCAGTAGGTGACGGTGAAAACGAGCGGGGCACAGGAAAATATGAGCGCTAGGTTTCAGTCTGGCTGTAAAGTGTAGTTCACAGTCCGTCGTTAAAGTCCGTCTGTTTTCCAACTGCTGGAAAAGTGAAGGCGGTTAGCACAAGCTAAAATCTCACAGGCCTTTTAGAGAGTTTGTCATTTCCTGGAAAACGATTTTAAAACATTGATGACTCTTCCTGCACTTGGGGGCGTGTATTTATTCAGGGTCCAATGAAAATCTCTCTCATTTTTATGACGCCATTGGAGTGTAGGGTTTCTGGAGGCTGACCGGGCCTCACTGATTACTGTATAAAAATAAGGGCGCACCGATTCGATCAGTCACCGATCACAATCGCCCGATAATGGCTTTAACTAGTTTGATCGGTGGTCGCTAAAAAGCGAAGGAGTCGCATGACGCTGAGTTGCGATAGCCTATCAGTGTTGAGATTGTCCGTACGTCACCGAGGCTTCAGAGCGATGTGTGCAGAGGGCCAGGCAGAGCGGGCGATTGAAAATCTGCTGGCCGGCTGAGAGCTGCTAAACTTTGGGGAGGGGAGCAGGGAGCAGCGCTGAAACCACTGGACAAATAAACCCCCGTAGTCGGTCAGATTATGCTCTGAGAACTTCGCCCTTTACTCGCGGGAGGAGCTCGGAGTTAACTGCTTTTATTAAATTAGCTTTTTACTTTAGTTTTTGGGATTTCAACGTTGCTTTATCGTCACTGGAGCTTCTCAGCAGCTTCCGTGCACATCCGGTTCCAGTGTTGTTGTTAGCTCTGTCGGACTACGACTTCATATTTATATAAAGACCGGACAAAACTGGACATTACTTGGAGAAAAGAAAGCGGATGTTGATCCTGGTGAGTTCAGAAAACATGTGTATGTAACTTTATTCCAGCTATCATTGTACTTTACTGTGACCAACTTAGCATAGCATAGCCCTGATCGATCCAAACTCCATTCAGAAAACAAACATTTTAGAAGTTGTTGTCCTGCTGTCAGATCTGACAAAGCATGAATTCATATGTTTAACAAATCTGCATCATGTTGTAGTTATTTCAGCATCAGTTTAATCTGTTTATTGCTATTTAATCACAGCAAAATGTTTTCTTTGGGTTCATACAGTTGTAGTAATGGAGAGTTGTGTTTATTCACATTAAAATCGCCTTCTCGCATTGTGTGCAGCACAACACTTGCAGCGAATGAACTCACGTGATGCCACAATGACTACTTCAAACCAAAGCTACGAGAAAGCATTTCCTAACCACTGGCTCTAAAACATGCCGTCTATGATGCTGACCCAGAGAAAATGCTGCTGTTGAATGCATCTAATACTACATGACAGTCTACAACCAGGACCTGCAACTTTGAGATTTCATACTAACGTTGCACATTTGAAAGAGGAGCCGTGTTAGATTCAAATTAGGAATTTGCTTCATGAAAAAGTTTCACTCTAGTTTTCCACTTTAGGAAAACTAAACCATATTCCTGGGGTTTTCTGCACATAGCTAAACAGATACTTTTACAGCTGTACGTGCTTGGGGAACACTTTCACAAAGAAAAAAAAGATGATTTTAATGGCAAACAATATGGCTTAAATAATGTTTTGGTCGAATGATAATGACTACAACAACTCACGGAATGTGATGTTTTTAATGCTTAACTAATAACCGATGACGACGAAGCGTTCACATCTAATGTTAAGCGGCCAGTGCAAAGACTGACACCCCTTAGCTTAGAAAATGAACAGAAAATCCCAGAACATGTTGCTGGTGTGTAGAAAAACTGAAGGATAAAACCATGTACTAAAATTCATTGAATCCCAGCTGCTGGAGAAACCGGGATCAGCAGGGGAACGGGGACTGTAGCTCCTAGCGTGCCCAGCAGCTGTTAATCACTTCGTTCACTTCTGGCTAACTGGAAGGATCCTCGTGATAGATTAGCCGTTAACTTTGCTTACAGGATACTTAAGAGCCGTACGCGCCAATACTACTTACTCACACAATGACAGCGCAACTAGACGTAGTTACAACACAAATAAAATGAAGTATGGTTTTAGCGAACGTTAGTTGCAGCAAGCTAACAAGTAACCTAGCGAATGCTAGTCATACACTGTTAGCATTAAAGCTAACTGCTAAAACGCAAACGGTCTGATCTGATGCACATTCCAACCGAGCTACGTCCTGTCCTCTGAGCCCGCCACATCGGGTCGTAATATATCGACCAGCTTATTCCTCACAATTTATCGTAGCATTTTTCAATGTCGACGGAAGTAAGTCACATAAGGTTTTTTTTCGCCTACCCGAAACTCCTCATTTTCCGCCATCTTGTTGTTCCGGTCATCCCGCCCGGCGTGACTACTTCCAGGTGACGCCACAGCCAGGCGGTGGAGATTGCCAGGGCCGTTAAATAAGAGGCTGTGTCCGAAATCCTCTCTCATTCACTACTCCCTACCCTGTATGTACGGAGTTGTATGTAGAGCACTATATAGTGAGCTCACTCGCATTATTAAAACAACACTTTCAGACACTACTCAGAGCTAAATCGTGGCCACAGATAGACCATGTCAATTAAATGACACTTAATATTTGTAGACATTACTCATAGCTGGAATAAATTGGGTCTATAGTTAACCTAGACGGTGAAATGATGGTTATCGCTTGCTGGGTATGTTTGTGAGCGTTGCCGATCTGTGGACGTAGAAGGCCAGTGCTGTACACCATAGAGGCGCACGCATACAACAACCAACTGAAGACATGGCAGTATGGCCATAGTATGGCATAATGGGAGGGGCTGAGGAGACATTAACCGGCTCTCCACTGAAAGACCATGCGCTGATGATATCTCTGATAAAAGAATACTAACTTATTCTTCCATCGTTTCCACTGACAATATGCCTTCAATCCTTAAATTAACAAGTGATCCATCAACAGCCAGAAACTGCATGCCAACAGTTATGGCAAGCTCCTTTCATCTGCCATTTTCACCATAGGCTAGGCTACTATGGCATATGGCAAGCCGTTTTAATATTTATTCCTTAAAACTTACTAGTCACTATTTAAAAGCTGCTAGTACTTATTAGTTACTAGTAACTAAAAAATAACTAGAAACTAAAAAATAAGCACTATTTCCATTTTACTAGTATGTATTATTTAGTTATAGTAACCCCTCCTTTAGTTACTAATAAATAATACAATTAAAAATAATACAACTATTTGCAGAGAAAGAAAAACGTCGCAGATATTTACATGTGCATTATTCTGGGTTTGTGAGTATTGTGAATATAAAAATATAGAACAACAAAGATTAACAATTAACAACAAATACGTGCAATGTGCCAGGTTTGTGCATGATATGAAATGAAATGAAATAAAATTTTTGTGGCGATTGGCTGCAGCCTCCTGCCAAAGGGGAGAGTCTGAAACAGTTTGTGTCCGGGGTGGGAGGGGTCAGCTGCAATCTTTCCTGCTCGCCTCAGAGTCCTTGATGAATACAGGTCCAGAAGAGAAGGAAGATTGCAGCCAATCACCTTCTCTGCAGAGCGAATGATGCACTGCAGCCTGCCCTTGTCCCTTGCAGTGGCAGCAGCATACCAGATGGTGATGGAGGAGGTGAGCTGCCGCAGGAAGTACATCCTCTGCTGGGCCTTTTTGGTGAGGGAGGTGATGTTCAGCTCCCACTTGAGGTCCTGGGAGATGATGTAAATGTAAATGCTCCGTATTTGTATAGCGCCTTTCTAGTCAAAAAGTCCACTCAAAGCACTTTTACACTACATCTGCATTCACACACATTCATTCATTAAGCCTAAGTGCTCAAACAGAAACTAACATTCACACTCATTCATACACTGGTGGAACAGCCACCAGGGGCAATTTCGGGGGTTCGGGGTTCAGTTCCCAAGGACACTTTGACACACAGCCTGGAGAACCCGGGGATTGAACCGCCAACCTTCTGATTAACAGGCAACCCGCTCTACCACAGATGCCCAGGTGCCCAGGAAATGGAAGGAGTCCACTGGGGAGTCACACAGGATGATGGAGGAGGGTGGGGCTGGGCTCTTTCCACTGTCTTCAAAGCTTTGAGCTCCAGTCTGTTCTGGCTGCAACAGGTCAACAGTTGGTCGATCTCCCACCTGTAGGCGGACTCATCCCCCCCAGAGATGAGCCCAATGAGGGTGGTGTCGTCCGCAAACTTCAGGAGCTTGACGGACTGGTGACTGGAGGTGCAGCTGTTGGTGTACAGGGAGAAGAGAAGGGGGGAAGAACGCAGCCTTGATGGAAACTGGTGCTGATGGTCATGGAGTCAGAGAGATGTTCAGTGATCCACCTGCAGGTTGAGTCAGGCACGTTCAGCTGAGAGAGCTTGTCCTGCAGCAGGGCCGGGATGATGGTGTTGAAAGCAGAGCTGAAATCCACAAACAGGGTCCTGGTTTAGGTTCCTGGGGAGTCCAGGTGCTGGAGGATGTAGTGAAGGGCCATGTTTACTGCATCATCTACAGACCTGTTGGC
>NC_011361.1:0-16488 GCF_021292245.1 Micropterus dolomieu
GCTAGCGTAGCTTAACAAAAGCATAACACTGAAGATGTTAAGATGAGCCCTAGAAAGCTCCGCGGGCACAAAGGCTTGGTCCTGACTTTATTATCAACTTTAGCTAAACTTACACATGCAAGTATCCGCATACCCGTGAGAATGCCCCACAGTCCCCTGCCCGGGGACAAGGAGCTGGTATCAGGCACATTCTATTTGAGCCCATGACACCTTGCTTAGCCACACCCTCAAGGGAACTCAGCAGTGATAAACATTAAGCCATAAGTGAAAACTTGACTTAGTTAAAGCTAAGAGGGCCGGTAAAACTCGTGCCAGCCACCGCGGTTATACGAGAGGCCCAAGTTGACAAACCCCGGCGTAAAGAGTGGTTAAGGGAAATTTAAAACTAAAGCCGAATGCCCCCAAAGCTGTTATACGCACCCGAGGGTAAGAAGCCCAATCACGAAAGTGGCTTTACACTACCTGAACCCACGAAAGCTATGAAACAAACTGGGATTAGATACCCCACTATGCCTAGCCTTAAACATCGATAGCAACTTACACCTGCTATCCGCCTGGGAACTACGAGCACCAGCTTGAAACCCAAAGGACTTGGCGGTGCTTTAGATCCACCTAGAGGAGCCTGTTCTAGAACCGATAACCCCCGTTCAACCTCACCTTTCCTTGTTTTTCCCGCCTATATACCACCGTCGTCAGCTTACCCTGTGAAGGCCTAATAGTAAGCAAAATTGGCATAGCCCAAAACGTCAGGTCGAGGTGTAGCGTATGGAAGGGGAAGAAATGGGCTACATTCCCTTATCCAGGGAATACGAACGATAAACTGAAATGTTCATCCAAAGGAGGATTTAGCAGTAAGTAGAAAATAGAGTGTCCTACTGAAAATGGCCCTGAAGCGCGCACACACCGCCCGTCACTCTCCCCAAGCCCAAGAACTTTGATAACTAAAATCCCATAATCGCAAAGGGGAGGCAAGTCGTAACATGGTAAGTGTACCGGAAGGTGCACTTGGTTAAATCAGAGTATAGCTAAGACAGAAAAGCATCTCCCTTACACTGAGAAGTCATCCGTGCAAATCGGATTACCCTGACGCCCAACAGCTAGCCCCCCCCCAACCAAAAACAATTTATCACCATTAATAACCCCTAACACACTAGTGTTAAACTAAACAAAACATTTTTCCACCTCAGTACGGGCGACGGAAGAGGAACAGACGGCGCTATAGAGAGAGTACCGCAAGGGAACGCTGAAAGAGAAGTGAAATAATCCAGTAAAGCCCTAAGAAGCAGAGATTTTAACTCGTACCTTTTGCATCATGATTTAGCTAGTAATATCCAGGCAAAGAGAACTTTAGTCTGGCCCCCCGAAACTAAGTGAGCTACTCCAAGGCAGCCTATTAATAGGGCACACCCGTCTCTGTGGCAAAAGAGTGGGAAGAACTTTGAGTAGAGGTGACAGACCTACCGAACTTAGTTATAGCTGGTTGTTTGAGAAATGAATAGGAGTTCAGCCTCGCGGCTTCTTCACTCACCCCTGTCCTACTCCCTACAGACCTTCTGAGAAACCGCGAGAGTTAGTCAAAGGGGGTACAGCCCCTTTGAAAAAGATACAACTTTCCCAGGTGGGTAAAGATC
The DNA here is from genome assembly GCF_021292245.1 of Micropterus dolomieu. NCBI lineage: Eukaryota > Metazoa > Chordata > Actinopteri > Centrarchiformes > Centrarchidae > Micropterus > Micropterus dolomieu. Next base: position 1,632 of record NC_011361.1, read on the forward strand.
ATAATAACCTAAAGTAAAATGCTTTGGTGGGCCTAAAAGCAGCCATCCCCTTAGAAAGCGTTAAAGCTCAGGCATATCATTTACCTCATTATTCTGATAATTTATCTCAACCCCCTAATTTTACCAGACCGCCCCATGCAACCATGGGAGAGACCATGCTAATATGAGTAACAAGAGGGCCAGACCCTCTCCCTGCACACGTGTAATTCGGAACGGACTAACCACCGAATCCTAACGGCCCCAAACAAAGAGGGTAATGAATGACAGACCAAACAACAAGAAAAGTCTTCAGCTTCTGACCGTTAACCCCACACTGGTGTGCCCATAGGGAAAGACTAAATGAAAAAGAAGGAACTCGGCAAACACATGAAGCCTCGCCTGTTTACCAAAAACATCGCCTCTTGCAAATAAAGAATAAGAGGTCCCGCCTGCCCTGTGACTATAAGTTTAACGGCCGCGGTATTTTGACCGTGCGAAGGTAGCGCAATCACTTGTCTTTTAAATGAAGACCTGTATGAATGGCATAACGAGGGCTTAGCTGTCTCCTTTTTCAAGTCAATGAAATTGATCTCCCCGTGCAGAAGCGGGGATAAAACCATAAGACGAGAAGACCCTGTGGAGCTTTAGACACTAGGGTAAATCATGTTAAACATCCCTAAACAAAGGGCTAAACCAAATGAAAATTACTCCCATGTCTTTGGTTGGGGCGACCGCGGGGAAACACAAAACCCCCACGTGGAATGGGACTACTCCCTCCTACAACTCAGAGCTTCCGCTCTAATTAACAGAATTTCTGACCAGCAAGATCCGGCAACGCCGATCGACGAACCGAGTTACCCCAGGGATAACAGCGCAATCCCCTTTTAGAGTCCATATCGACAAGGGGGTTTACGACCTCGATGTTGGATCAGGACATCCTAATGGTGCAGCCGCTATTAAGGGTTCGTTTGTTCAACGATTAAAGTCCTACGTGATCTGAGTTCAGACCGGAGTAATCCAGGTCAGTTTCTATCTATGCTATGATTTTTTCTAGTACGAAAGGACCGAAAAAAAGAGGCCCATGCTTCAAGTATGCCTCACCCCCACCTAATGAAGACAACTAAAATAGGCAAAAGGGCGTGCCCCCCTTTGCCTGAGATTAAGGCATGTTAAGGTGGCAGAGCCCGGTTACTGCAAAAGACCTAAGCCCTTTCTACAGAGGTTCAAATCCTCTCCCTAACTATGATCTCATCACTCATCACCCATATTATTAACCCCCTGGCCTTCATTGTGCCCGTCCTCCTAGCTGTTGCCTTCCTAACCCTCCTCGAACGGAAAGTTCTGGGCTACATACAACTACGAAAAGGCCCAAACATTGTAGGCCCGTACGGCCTTCTTCAACCCATCGCCGATGGTGTTAAACTATTTATTAAAGAACCAGTCCGCCCCTCAACCTCCTCCCCAATTCTTTTTATCTTAACACCTATATTAGCCCTAACTTTAGCCCTCACATTATGAGCCCCTATACCTCTGCCTCATCCCGTAACAGACCTTAACCTAGGCATCCTATTTATTTTAGCCTTGTCTAGCCTCGCTGTATACTCGATTCTAGGCTCAGGATGAGCATCAAATTCTAAATACGCCCTCATTGGAGCCCTACGGGCCGTGGCCCAAACTATTTCATATGAGGTTAGCCTTGGACTAATCCTCTTAAATGCCATTATTTTCACAGGAGGCTTCACTCTTCAAACCTTTAACGTAGCCCAAGAAAGCATCTGATTAATTATACCAGCCTGGCCCCTAGCTGCCATATGATACATTTCAACCCTGGCCGAAACTAACCGCGCTCCTTTCGATTTGACGGAAGGCGAATCCGAACTAGTTTCAGGCTTTAATGTAGAGTATGCAGGAGGGCCCTTTGCCCTTTTTTTCCTGGCAGAATATGCCAACATTTTACTCATAAATACACTTTCTGCGACACTCTTCCTAGGGGCCTCCCACATTCCCGCAATTCCAGAATTAACTACCATTAACCTCATAACTAAAGCCGCCCTCCTCTCAGTCGTCTTCCTGTGAATCCGGGCATCCTACCCCCGATTTCGTTATGACCAGCTCATGCATTTAATTTGAAAAAATTTTTTGCCCCTTACACTAGCCCTAGTCATTTGACACTTGGCCCTCCCTATTGCATTTGCAGGTCTACCCCCTATGCTTTAACCCCGGAGTTGTGCCTGAAGTAAAGGACCACTTTGATAGAGTGAATCATGGGGGTTAGAGTCCCCCCGACTCCTTAGAAAGAAGGGGTTTGAACCCTACCCGGAGAGATCAAAACTCTCAGTGCTTCCACTACACCACTTTCTAGTAAAGTCAGCTAATTAAGCTTTTGGGCCCATACCCCAAACATGTTGGTTAAACCCCTTCCTTTACTAATGAACCCGTACATCTTAGCTACCCTACTATTCGGATTAGGTCTGGGAACCACAATTACATTTGCAAGCTCCCACTGACTCCTCGCCTGGATAGGACTTGAAATAAACACCCTAGCCATCATCCCCATTATGGCCCATCTCCATCACCCCCGGGCAGTAGAAGCCACCACTAAATATTTTCTTACCCAAGCCACCGCGGCTGCTATACTTCTTTTTGCTAGCACTACTAACGCCTGACTTACAGGACAATGGGATATTCAACAAATAAGCCACCCCCTCCCTGTAACCATGATTACCCTGGCCCTAGCACTAAAAATTGGACTTGCCCCCGTTCACTCCTGACTCCCAGAAGTACTTCAAGGGTTAGATCTCACCACAGGCTTAATTTTATCGACCTGGCAAAAACTTGCCCCCTTTGCCCTTCTCCTCCAAATTTGCCCTACAAACTCAACTCTCCTCACTATATTAGGTTTAACATCAACACTAGTAGGGGGGTGGGGAGGTCTAAACCAAACCCAGCTCCGAAAAATCCTTGCTTACTCATCCATTGCCCATCTTGGCTGAATAATCCTCATCTTACAATTTTCACCCTCCCTGACCCTTCTAGCTCTCTTTACATATCTCATCATGACATTCTCAACATTCCTTGTATTTAAACTTAATAAATCGACCAACATTAATGCCCTCGCTATTTCTTGAGCCAAAGCTCCCGCCCTTACATCCCTCACCCCCCTTATCTTGCTCTCATTAGGGGGCCTCCCTCCCCTAACAGGCTTCATACCAAAATGACTCATCCTGCAAGAACTCACTAAACAAGAGCTCCCCGCCACAGCAACTTTGGCAGCCCTCACCGCCCTTCTTAGCCTTTACTTCTACCTTCGACTCTCCTATGCCATAACATTGACTATGTCCCCTAATAACCTTACTGGGACCACACCCTGACGTCTCCCGTCTGCCCAACTCACGCTCCCGCTCGCTCTTACAACTACATCAACCCTAACCCTCCTCCCCCTCACCCCGGCCATTACTGCAGCACTTAGCCTCTAAGGAACTTAGGTTAGCACATAGACCAAGGGCCTTCAAAGCCCTAAGCGAGAGTGAAAATCTCCCAGTCCCTGATTAAGGCTTGCGGGACATTACCCCACATCTCCTGCATGCAAAACAGACACTTTAATTAAGCTAAAGCCTTACTAGACGAGTAGGCCTCGATCCTACAAGCTCTTAGTTAACAGCTAAGCGCCCAAACCAGCGAGCATTCGTCTAACTTTCCCCCGCCTGTCCGGGGACAAAAGGCGGGGGAAAGCCCCGGCAGGCGTTAGCCTACTTCTTTAGATTTGCAATCTAATATGTTGAACACCTCGGGGCTTGGTAAGAAGAGGGATTAAACCTCTGTTTATGGGGCTACAATCCACCGCTTAAAAACTCAGCCATCCTACCTGTGGCAATCACACGTTGATTTTTCTCGACCAATCACAAAGATATCGGCACCCTCTATTTAGTATTTGGTGCTTGAGCCGGAATAGTGGGCACAGCCCTGAGCCTACTAATTCGTGCAGAACTAAGCCAGCCCGGCGCTCTTCTAGGGGATGACCAGATCTACAATGTAATTGTTACAGCGCATGCATTTGTAATAATTTTCTTTATAGTAATGCCCATTATAATTGGAGGCTTTGGCAACTGACTTATCCCCCTAATGATCGGTGCCCCCGACATAGCATTCCCTCGAATAAACAACATAAGCTTTTGGCTTCTTCCCCCATCTTTCCTTCTCCTGCTCGCCTCTTCCGGGGTCGAAGCTGGAGCTGGCACTGGGTGAACTGTCTACCCCCCTCTTGCCGGCAACCTGGCCCATGCAGGAGCATCCGTTGACCTAACCATCTTCTCTCTTCATCTTGCGGGTGTCTCCTCCATCCTAGGGGCCATCAATTTTATTACCACTATTATTAATATAAAACCCCCAGCTATTTCCCAGTATCAGACACCCCTGTTTGTTTGGTCCGTCTTAATTACTGCCGTCCTACTCCTTTTATCGCTCCCAGTCCTCGCTGCTGGCATTACAATGCTCCTTACGGATCGAAACCTCAACACCACCTTCTTTGACCCCGCAGGAGGGGGAGACCCCATTCTCTACCAACACTTATTCTGGTTCTTTGGCCACCCAGAGGTATATATTCTTATCCTCCCTGGGTTTGGTATAATTTCACACATTGTTGCCTACTACTCCGGGAAAAAAGAACCCTTTGGTTACATGGGCATGGTCTGGGCTATAATAGCAATTGGCCTCTTAGGTTTTATTGTCTGGGCCCACCACATATTTACTGTCGGGATAGACGTGGACACACGTGCCTACTTTACATCAGCAACAATAATCATTGCAATTCCAACCGGTGTAAAAGTCTTTAGTTGACTTGCAACACTGCATGGAGCCTCCATCAAATGAGAAACACCCCTCCTTTGGGCCCTCGGCTTTATTTTCCTTTTCACAGTAGGGGGTCTGACAGGTATCGTACTTGCCAATTCCTCCCTAGACATTGTTCTGCACGACACATACTACGTAGTTGCCCACTTCCACTACGTCCTCTCGATAGGAGCCGTATTTGCCATTGTTGCAGCATTCGTCCACTGATTCCCCTTATTTTCAGGCTATACCCTCCACAGCACCTGAACAAAAATCCACTTCGGAATTATATTTATTGGCGTTAATCTTACTTTTTTCCCCCAACATTTCCTAGGTCTTGCAGGTATACCTCGGCGATACTCAGACTACCCTGATGCCTACACTCTTTGAAATACCGTCTCCTCCATCGGCTCCCTAATTTCACTCGTCGCAGTAATCATGTTCTTATTCATTATTTGAGAGGCATTTGCTGCAAAACGGGAAGTTTTAGCTGTAGAATTAACCACAACAAACGTTGAGTGACTTCACGGCTGCCCACCCCCATATCATACATTTGAAGAACCTGCGTTTGTTCAAGTTCAATCAAACTAACGAGAAAGGGAGGAGTCGAACCCCCATGTGTTGGTTTCAAGCCAACCACATAACCGCTCTGTCACTTTCTTCATAAGACACTAGTAAAGTAGTTATTACACTGCCTTGTCAAGGTAGAATTGTGGGTTTAACCCCCGCGTGTCTTACCCCTTAATGGCACATCCCTCACAGCTAGGTTTCCAAGATGCAGCTTCACCTGTTATAGAAGAACTCCTTCATTTTCACGACCACGCCTTAATAATCGTCTTCCTAATTAGCACACTAGTACTTTACATTATTGTGGCAATGGTATCCACCAAACTAACAAATAAATATATTCTAGACTCCCAAGAAATTGAAATTATCTGAACCATTCTTCCTGCAATTATCTTAATTTTAATTGCTCTCCCCTCCCTGCGCATCCTCTACCTAATGGACGAAATTAATGATCCCCACCTTACAATTAAAGCCATGGGCCACCAATGATACTGAAGCTACGAATACACCGACTACGAAGATCTAGGCTTTGACTCCTACATAATTCCTACTCAAGACCTAACTCCCGGCCAATTTCGCCTCCTTGAAGCAGACCACCGAATAGTTGTTCCGGTAGAATCCCCAATCCGAGTGTTAGTATCTGCTGAAGATGTCCTTCACTCCTGGGCAGTACCCGCCCTCGGCGTAAAAATGGATGCAGTCCCAGGACGCCTAAACCAAACAGCCTTCATCGCATCTCGCCCCGGAGTTTTTTATGGACAATGCTCTGAAATTTGCGGAGCAAACCACAGCTTTATGCCCATTGTAGTTGAAGCTGTCCCACTAGAACACTTCGAAAACTGATCATCCCTCATACTTGAAGACGCCTCGCTAAGAAGCTAAGCAGGGTGTAGCGTTAGCCTTTTAAGCTAAAGATTGGTGGCCCCCAACCACCCCTAGCGACATGCCCCAACTCAACCCCGCACCTTGATTTGCCATTCTAGTCTTTTCATGACTAATTTTCCTAACCGTTCTTCCCCCTAAAGTCCTAGCACACACTTTTCCCAATGAGCCCTCGCTCCAAAGCACTGAGACCCCTAAAACAGAGCCCTGAAACTGACCATGACACTAAGCTTCTTTGACCAATTTATGAGCCCCACGTACCTAGGCATCCCTCTAATTGCCCTGGCCCTCAGCCTCCCCTGAGTACTCTTCCCAACCCCTTCCTCCCGATGATTAAATAATCGTCTTTTAACCCTTCAGGGCTGATTTATAAATCGATTTACACAACAGCTCCTCCTACCACTTAGCCCCGGGGGCCACAAGTGGGCTGTTCTATTTACATCCTTAATATTGTTTCTTATTACTCTTAATATGCTTGGCCTCCTCCCGTACACTTTTACACCCACCACACAACTGTCCCTCAACATAGGCCTTGCAGTCCCTCTTTGACTGGCAACCGTGATCATCGGCATGCGGAATCAACCAACCATTGCCCTAGGACATCTTCTTCCAGAAGGTACCCCCACCCTCCTTATCCCCGTCCTAATTATTATTGAGACAATTAGTCTATTTATCCGCCCCCTGGCCCTGGGCGTACGACTGACGGCAAATTTAACAGCCGGACATCTCCTCATCCAACTAATCGCAACTGCCGCCTTCGTTCTCCTCCCCCTTATACCAACAGTGGCAATTCTTACTGCAACCCTGCTGTTTTTACTAACCCTTTTAGAAGTCGCTGTCGCAATAATTCAAGCCTACGTCTTTGTTCTTCTTTTAAGTCTTTACCTACAAGAAAACGTCTAATGGCCCACCAAGCACACGCATACCACATAGTTGACCCCAGCCCTTGACCCCTTACGGGCGCAATCGCCGCCCTCTTAATAACATCTGGCCTTGCCATTTGATTCCACTTCCACTCTACTACCCTCCTAGCCCTAGGTTTAGTGCTACTTCTCCTCACGATATACCAATGATGACGAGACATCATCCGAGAAGGCACCTTCCAGGGCCACCATACGCCCCCCGTCCAAAAAGGCCTGCGATACGGCATAATTCTGTTTATTACCTCTGAAGTCTTCTTCTTTTTAGGATTCTTCTGAGCCTTCTACCATGCGAGCCTCGCCCCCACTCCTGAACTAGGTGGATGTTGACCTCCCACAGGTATCACTGTCCTAGACCCTTTTGAAGTACCCCTACTGAATACGGCAGTCCTTCTAGCCTCCGGAGTAACCGTTACCTGGGCCCACCACAGCATTATAGAGGGCGAGCGAAAACAGGCAATTCAATCCCTTACACTAACAATCCTTCTCGGCTTCTACTTCACTGCCCTCCAAGCCATAGAGTATTACGAAGCCCCCTTTACAATCGCAGACGGAGTCTACGGTTCAACATTCTTTGTAGCAACCGGTTTCCACGGCCTACACGTCATTATTGGCTCAACCTTCCTTGCCGTGTGTCTGCTTCGCCAAATTCAATACCACTTTACCTCGGAGCACCACTTCGGATTTGAAGCAGCAGCATGATATTGACACTTTGTAGACGTTGTTTGACTATTCCTATACATCTCTATCTACTGATGAGGATCGTAATCTTTCTAGTATTAAAGCTAGTACAAGTGACTTCCAATCACCCGGTCTTGGTTAAACCCCAAGGAAAGATAATGAACCTTGTCACAACCATTATTTGCATCGCCACAGCCCTTTGCATCATCCTCGCTATTGTCTCCTTTTGACTCCCGCAAATGAATCCCGACCACGAGAAACTCTCCCCCTACGAATGCGGTTTTGATCCACTAGGAAGTGCCCGATTACCCTTCTCACTCCGATTCTTTCTAGTCGCCATCCTTTTCCTCCTTTTTGACCTAGAAATTGCTCTTCTCCTTCCCCTCCCTTGAGGGGATCAACTAACAAGCCCATTAACTACATTCCTTTGAGCCTCCGCTGTCCTAATTCTCCTTACATTGGGGCTTATCTATGAGTGAACCCAAGGAGGCCTCGAATGGGCCGAATAGGCAGTTAGTTTAAGCAAAACACTTGATTTCGGCTCAAAAACTTGTGGTTAAAGTCCACAACCGCCTAATGACCCCTGTTCACTTTGTTTTTTCATCAACCTTCCTTCTAGGCCTCACAGGCCTAGCTCTTCACCGAACCCACCTTCTCTCCGCCCTACTCTGCTTAGAAGGAATAATGCTATCTCTATTTATTGCACTCTCCCTGTGGACACTTCAATTAGACTCTACCAGCTTCTCAGCTGCCCCTATACTCCTGCTAGCTTTCTCAGCTTGTGAGGCAAGCGCTGGCCTTGCCCTACTAGTAGCCACCGCTCGTACCCACGGATCTGATCGCCTGCAAAACCTAAACCTCTTACAATGCTAAAAGTCTTGGTCCCTACCCTAATGCTAATTCCAACAATCTGAATAACCCCTGCCAAATGGCTTTGACCCGCAACCCTCCTTCATAGTCTGACAATTGCCCTTATTAGCCTAACCTGATTAAAAAATCTATTAGAGACTGGCTGATCCTCCCTTAACCTGTATATGGCTACAGACCCCCTCTCCACCCCACTTCTAGTACTAACCTGCTGACTACTCCCACTCATAATTCTTGCAAGCCAGAATCATACAACCTCTGAGCCTATTAACCGTCAACGCATATTTATTACGCTTCTTACATCCCTTCAAGCCTTCCTAATCATAGCCTTTAGCGCCACTGAGATTATTATGTTTTATGTCATATTTGAAGCCACCCTTATCCCCACCTTGTTTCTCATTACCCGTTGGGGTAATCAAACAGAACGCCTTAATGCAGGTACCTACTTCCTATTTTATACCCTGGCGGGCTCACTCCCCCTTCTCGTTGCCCTCCTATTACTTCAAAACAGCACGGGCACCCTCTCCCTATTAACCCTTCAGTACTCTGCCCCCCTTTCCCTCACAACCTACGCTGATAAACTTTGATGAGCCGGATGCCTACTAGCCTTTCTGGTTAAGATGCCGCTTTACGGAGTCCATCTCTGGCTACCCAAAGCACATGTAGAAGCCCCAATTGCTGGCTCAATAATCCTCGCTGCCGTCCTCCTCAAACTTGGAGGCTACGGCATAATACGAATAATAGTTGTCCTAGAGCCCCTTACCAAGGAACTCAGCTATCCCTTCATTATTTTTGCACTCTGAGGGGTGGTCATAACGGGCTCAATTTGCTTACGCCAAACGGACCTAAAATCCCTGATCGCCTATTCCTCCGTTGGCCACATGGGCCTGGTTGTGGGAGGCATCCTCATTCAAACCCCCTGGGGCTTCACAGGGGCCCTTATTCTCATAATTGCACATGGACTTACGTCCTCCGCCCTATTTTGTCTTGCAAACACAAACTACGAACGCACACACAGTCGGACTATGGTCTTAGCTCGAGGCCTACAAATTGCCCTCCCCTTAATGACATCCTGATGATTTATTGCCAGCCTAGCAAACCTGGCTCTTCCTCCCCTGCCCAACCTCATAGGTGAGCTTATAATTATTACCTCCCTATTTAACTGATCTTGGTGAACCTTGGCCCTTACAGGGGCCGGGACACTAATTACTGCCGGCTATTCACTTTATATATTTCTCATAACACAACGAGGCCCCCTCCCTACACACATTATTGCACTAGACCCCTCCCACTCCCGAGAACACTTACTTATAGCCCTCCACCTTCTCCCCCTCCTGCTTCTAATCCTCAAACCTGAATTAATCTGAGGATGGGCCGCGTGTAGACATAGTTTAACAAAAACATTAGATTGTGATTCTAGAAATAAGGGTTAAACCCCCCTTGTCCACCGAGAGAGGCTCGCTAGCAACGGAAACTGCTAATTTCCGCCACCTTGGTTGAACCCCTGGGCTCACTCGAGCCGCTCCTAAAGGATAACAGCTCATCCATTGGTCTTAGGAACCAAAAACTCTTGGTGCAAATCCAAGTAGCAGCTATGCATCCTACCTCACTCATAATAACATCGAGCTTAATTATTATCTTCTTCCTCCTGGCATTTCCAGTGCTGACAACCCTAACACCCAATCCCCAAGGGCCCAGCTGGGCCCTTTTCTATGTAAAAACAGCAGTAAAACTGGCCTTCTTTACAAGCCTCCTTCCTCTAGCCCTATTCCTTAACGAAGGGGCAGAAACTGTAATTACTAACTGATCCTGAATAAATACCCTAACATTTGACATTAATATCAGCCTAAAATTTGATCTCTACTCCGTCGTTTTTACCCCCGTTGCCCTCTATGTGACTTGGTCTATTCTTGAATTTGCATCTTGATACATGCACGCCGATCCGTACATAAACCGTTTTTTTAAATACCTGTTAATTTTTCTTATCGCCATAATTATTTTAGTGACAGCCAATAATATGTTCCAATTTTTTATTGGCTGAGAAGGTGTAGGCATCATGTCCTTTCTTCTCATCGGCTGATGATACGGCCGGGCAGACGCAAACACCGCCGCCCTTCAAGCAGTCCTGTATAACCGAGTCGGGGATATTGGCCTAATTTTTGCCATGGCTTGAATAGCTACAAACTTTAATTCTTGAGAAATCCAACAAATGTTTATTACTGCTAACAACTTTGATCTCACCTTCCCCCTACTAGGGCTGATTCTCGCCGCCACTGGCAAATCAGCTCAATTTGGACTTCATCCTTGGCTTCCCTCTGCTATAGAGGGTCCTACACCGGTCTCTGCCCTACTGCACTCCAGCACTATGGTCGTGGCAGGCATTTTTTTACTTATCCGACTAAGCCCCTTAATAGAGAATAATCAAATAGCCCTCACCACATGCTTATGCCTAGGCGCCCTCACCACCCTTTTTACCGCTACTTGTGCCCTCACCCAAAATGATATCAAAAAAATCGTTGCATTCTCCACATCAAGCCAACTAGGCCTAATAATAGTGACAATTGGACTAAATCAACCCCAACTTGCTTTTCTCCATATCTGTACCCACGCATTCTTCAAAGCAATACTATTCTTATGCTCCGGCTCAATTATTCACAGCCTGAACGACGAACAAGACATCCGAAAAATGGGAGGAATACACCATTTAACCCCTTTCACCTCTTCATGCCTCACCATTGGAAGCCTCGCCTTAACTGGCACCCCCTTCCTAGCAGGCTTCTTTTCTAAAGACGCAATTATTGAAGCTCTAAACACATCACACCTTAACGCCTGAGCCCTGGCCCTAACCCTCCTGGCCACTTCCTTCACCGCAATCTATAGCCTTCGCATTGTTTTCTTTGTGTCCATGGGCCACCCTCGATTTAATTCACTTTCTCCTATTAATGAGAATAACCCAGCAGTAATTAATCCAATCAAGCGACTTGCCTGAGGCAGCATCATCGCCGGGCTCATTATTACTTCTAATATTACCCCTATCAAAACACCCGTAATATCCATGCCTCCCCTACTTAAGCTAGCCGCCCTTATCGTGACAATTTTTGGCCTCCTAATTGCCCTTGAACTAGCCTCCCTCACAAGTAAACAACACCAGCACACCCCTCACTTAACCCCTCATCACTTCTCCAACATACTAGGCTTTTTCCCCATAGTTTTCCACCGCCTTATGCCTAAACTTAACTTAACCCTTGGCCAAGCAATTGCCAGTCAACTGATTGACCAAACCTGGCTAGAAAAAACAGGCCCTAAAGCAGTAGCCTCCCTTAACACCCCTTTAGTTTCCACAACAAGCAACATTCAACAGGGTATAATCAAAACATACCTCGCCCTATTCCTCCTTACCCTAGCCCTAGCATCACTTCTGCTTGCTTCTTAAACCACCCGAAGCGCCCCTCGACTAAGACCCCGCGTCAGCTCTAATACCACGAATAAAGTTAATAATAAGACCCAGGCACTAATAACCAATATACCTCCGCCTGCCGAATACATCAAAGCGACCCCTCCCACGTCTCCTCGGACTACTAAAAAGCCCCCAAACTCATCAACACTCATCCAAGAAGCCTCATACCACCCACCCCAAAAAAATCCAGACACTACCCCCACCACCGCTGCGTACAGCACCATGTAGGCTGCAACAGGTCGACTACCCCAGCTCTCAGGGTAAGGCTCAGCGGCCAAAGCCGCTGAGTACGCAAATACAACTAATATACCACCCAGATAAATTAAAAAGAGTACCAAAGATAAAAAAGGCCCCCCGTGCCCTACTAATACACCACATCCCATTCCCGCCACAACCACCAACCCTAAGGCGGCAAAGTACGGGGACGGGTTAGAGGCAACCGCAACTAACCCTAGCACTAACCCGATCAATAATAAAGACATAATATAAGTCATAATTCCTGCCAGGACTTTAACCAAGACTAATGGCTTGAAAAACCATCGTTGTTATTCAACTACAAGAACCCTAATGGCAAGCCTCCGAAAAACCCACCCCCTACTAAAAATCGCAAACGACGCACTCGTTGACCTCCCCGCCCCATCAAATATCTCAGTCTGATGAAACTTCGGATCCCTGCTAGGCCTCTGCCTGGCAACTCAAATTCTCACGGGCTTATTCCTCGCTATACACTATACCTCTGACATCGCAACCGCCTTCTCATCCGTCGCCCACATTTGCCGTGACGTCAACTACGGCTGGTTAATCCGAAACATTCATGCTAATGGCGCATCCTTCTTTTTCATCTGCATCTACTTGCATATTGGCCGAGGATTATACTATGGCTCGTACCTCTACAAAGAAACCTGAAACATCGGGGTAGTTCTCCTTCTCCTAGTTATAATGACTGCCTTCGTAGGGTATGTCCTTCCCTGGGGACAAATATCCTTTTGAGGCGCAACAGTTATTACCAACCTCCTCTCAGCCGTTCCTTACATTGGCAACACCCTAGTTCAATGGATCTGAGGCGGCTTCTCAGTCGACAATGCCACCCTCACCCGCTTCTTTGCCTTCCATTTCTTATTTCCTTTTGTCATCGCTGCTGCCACAGTAATTCACCTGCTCTTTCTTCACGAGACAGGGTCTAATAACCCCTTAGGATTGAACTCTGACGCTGATAAAATTTCGTTCCACCCCTACTTCTCCTACAAAGACCTGCTTGGATTCGCAGCCCTCCTCATTGCCCTCACCTCATTAGCCTTATTTTCCCCCAACCTCCTGGGAGACCCAGACAACTTTACCCCTGCCAATCCCTTAGTAACTCCGCCACACATTAAGCCCGAATGATATTTTCTTTTTGCCTACGCCATTCTTCGCTCCATCCCTAATAAACTAGGAGGGGTTTTAGCCCTCCTCGCTTCAATTCTTGTACTAATAGTCGTGCCCATCCTCCACACATCGAAACAACGCGGCCTGACATTCCGCCCCCTCACCCAGCTCCTATTCTGAGCCCTCGTCGCCGACGTCGCCATCCTAACCTGAATTGGAGGTATGCCCGTAGAACATCCGTTTGTCGTAATCGGACAAGTTGCCTCCTTCATGTACTTTTCCCTCTTCCTGTTCCTTTCTCCCCTAGCAGGTTGGCTAGAGAACAAGGCCCTCGAATGATCCTGCATTAGTAGCTCAGCGCCAGAGCGCCAGTCTTGTAAACTGGATGCCGGAGGTTAAAATCCTCCCTACTGCTCAAAGAAGGGGGATTTTAACCCTCACCCCTAGCTCCCAAAGCTAGGATTCTAAACTAAACTATTCTTTGTTGGCGACTTGTACATGTATGTATATTCACCATACTTTTTTACTAAACATATCAATAGTGATTCAGTACATTTATGTCTTATCAACATACATAGGATTTCCCCATTCATTCATCAATTAATCCCGAAGGGGTTCATAAAGCTGACTTACCATTACTTTCATCACTTGTTAGTAAGACGGGCGAGATTTAAGACTTTGGCAAAAAACCTCATTAGTTTCGATATACGTGGACACACCATCCCGCCAACTCTCAAAATTTTAATGTAGTAAGAGCCTACCATCAGTTGATCTCTTAATGCATACGGTTCTTGAAGGTGAGGGACAACTATTGTGGGGGTTTCACACAGTGAATTATTCCTGGCATTTGGTTCCTACTTCAGGGCCATTACTTGATATTATTCCTCGCACTTTCATCGACGCTTACATAAGTTAATGGTGGGAAACATACGACTCGTTACCCACCTAGCCGAGCGTTCACTCCATCGGGCATAGGGTTTTTTTTTTTGGTTTCCTTTCACTGGGCATTTCAAAGTGCACACGGTAAAAGTTGACAAGGGGTGTACATTTCCTTGCGTGCGAGGAAATAGTATCCATGGTGAAAAGATTTTCTATAAAGAACCACATATAGGGATATCAAGTACATAAATAGTGAAAATTACTCGTAAAAATCCTAAGATACCCCCTGGGGGTTTTTTCGCGTAAACCCCCCTACCCCCCTATACTCCTAAGATGTCTAACACTCCTGGAAACCCCCCGGAAACAGGAAAACCTCTAGTAGTATATTTTAGGCCCAAAATGCATCTATTTACACTATTAAAATAATGCATTT